>NC_051179.1:82826118-82861124 GCF_013339695.2 Rhipicephalus sanguineus | reverse complement strand
TCGCTTTCCTTTGTTTCTTAAAACTAGCTTCTGTTGCGATGTGTTGCTACAAAAAAGTAACGTAAAAAGGGAAATCTCGTTTCGAGTCCAGTATTCGCGAAAATCTCGGAGGCCATACTTTACGTTTTTGTTCAATCCCGGGCGGTGGCGCTGCAAATAACTGCGCTCACTGTCAAATTTCTTCTATTTTACTTACATTTTGCGTTACTTTTTGAATCAACACGTAGCAACTGAAGCTAGTTTTAAGAAACAAAGAAAAACCAACACAGCTATAAAAGGTGACACTAAGAATAAAAATCGGCAGATCCCACGTACCGTGGGAATCGATGTTATGCGAAGCATGCGCGGGATGGTGACTGTGGCGTAATTTTTCACATTGAGGGAAATGTTACGGATTGACGCTAGAAAAATATGGAAGTGGTATACGCACACTCATAGCGATGGCAACAGACACATGGGTGTAACCAACACCAGACACGGTAAACTGATACGTAGTGCTTATACTCATCAATACTGGATAGCGCGAATCCGAACAGGACAAAGAAGCAACACAGATGCACAGGACAGGCGTAAGTCGCAACTAAGCTTCATTCAGGAAAGTTTCCCTAGATATATACACAGCCGAGTGGCACGCGCAGGCGCACTGCACGTACGTTACAGTCACAGTTACAGTTTTAATGCTTATACCAAGCATTTTCGGGTCTTGATAAATCAATGTTCAAGACACCGGTAATGATGAGAGGCTTGGTTCTCTCAGCAGATTTATTGTAGGAAGCATTGACGCCGGTTTTTGCGTAATCCCCGTGGTTCACGTTGCGGACCATGTGGAAGAGTGGATGGTACTTGAGCGTCTTCCAGTGGTGTTGTGTCTTCAGTTTCCTCACTTTGCTTGCGTTCGCCGCGGTGGCGTAGCGGTTAAGGTGCTCGGCTGCTGACCTGAAGCTCACGGGTTCGATCCCGACAGCGGCGGCCGCATTTGGATAGAGGCAAAATTCTAGATGTCCGTGTTCTGTGCGATCTCGGCACACGTTAATGAATACCCGATGGTCAAAATTTCCGGAGCCATTCGCTACAGCGTCTCTAATATCATATCGTGGTTATAGGACATAAAACCCCAACAATTAATATTATTATCACATTCCTTGCATGTCAATGTGTGTGTTCGCGTTTACTGTGTTGGTTGAGACTCTGTATCACCTGTGGCACATACCCGCATAACATTAACTCTGGTTTACGGTATGTGCCACACGTGACTGAGAGAAAGGGTTTCATGACGTACGCGACGGGTATTTTGCGTGATTCATGTCATGACCAGTGAATGGTGTCCGTCATACACAGATCCCCTGCTAGGTCAATTTTGGTATATTACAAGGTATGGAGACGACCAGGAGAGCGCCCAGACGTAGGCGGCTAGATAGATAGATAGATAGATAGATAGATAGATAGATAGATAGAAACGGCGAAAGTGCCTGAGGTTCGCTAAGAAATGCTTCGCATTTAAAAACCTACTACCCACAGCTGCGATTCGAACCCGGGCCTTTTGATCGCAGCGCCGCAAGGGGGTTGACCCTGTTTGGGCTTCACTTTTCGAAGCTCGTTCCGGGCGCTCCCCTGTTTTAGTACACTCCACCGTAGTCAACGCTTTACGATGACGGGGCCCGTCACTATAAATACGTCGCTATTAGGACGGGCCCCGTCACTATTACAATTTACACTACGGTGACGGGCCCCGTCAGCCCCGTCACCGTAGTCAGTGCCATTCTAGGTCACTCTAGGGCCAGCGTTGAACGGGCGCCTTTCGCCGGTTGCGACCGTGGCGGGTCTCCATTTGGCGAAAAAAATTGACTCTCAGTGTTAAACTTGCGGCCTGCGTTGCTCGGTGAAGAATTCGTAGCAGACATTTACGCCACTATTACAGGCATTTTCGTTACCTTTGTTATGATCGGCCTGCCTGGCTTGGTGCCGCTTTGACGCATGAGACGTTGCGGCTAGGACTACCCTGATTTCTTCCGGGTCAGCGGTTCCAGAGATGCACCAAGAGCGGCGACAACACGAAGGTCGTTCGTGTAATATTCTCAGGTTGTCTGCGCCCCTCGTAAAACCCTTTGGGCACGCCTGACCGACTGACAGTTTAGGAAGAGTTGTTGGCCGTCGAGGCGGCTTGCTTTGTCAAGGTGCCCCGGACAAAGGACCCAGCGACTGGGAACCGTCTGCGGATGCATTTCCCACGTTCTCCGTGGCGCCTTGTTGCCGCTGTTTCCACAATTCGTGGTCTGCCTCGCGCATAACCATCATTGCAACAGACTACGAAATTGACTTCCACGAAAGACTCAACGTCTTCGTGCTGTGCCGTGTGTGCGCGGTGGGCAGTGTTTTTCCCTCGCCATGGGACGAACTGGATGTGCCTCTTTCTCCTTTCGTGGGTTGGGAAGGAGGCGACGTTTCACCTTCCCCTTTTGGGGGCGGAGGTGAAGATGGAAATTTTCATTGGACTGTCCTGGCCTCCATTGTTTTTTCCTACAGGGAACCCTGGGAAGACCAGGACATAAAATGCGAGCGCCGATGCGCTCCCGACGAGCTCTCACAAGTTCTCTCAAGCTCTCACGAGCTCCGGGAGCTTCCATGATGCTAACCCCATCATGTAGCAACACGCTACCTGTAAATAAACGTTACTGTTAACAGCTCCGGGCTCCTCTCCTCGACATCTCTCCGGGACTCTGGCTGGCTCCGGTCATCTGAGCAGACCCCCGATTACATCAACTGGATGGCAGCGGTGTGATGCTGCTGACAACTGGATCACATCAACTGGTTAGCAGCAACGGGATGACCCATGCTTGACTCGGGCCTCAACGATATGGTGAGTGCTTGACTTTCTTTGAGTTTTGCCAGGTTTTAGCTTTTGAAGTTTTCTAAATCTGTGTGTAATCTTCTGTGCGTATAGGCGTCGTTGTACCGCTACCATACGTCGCAGCTATTCACCATTTTAGCTTTCATGTTCTGAAACTGGCAGTGTTTTACCGTGCGTCTAGGCTTCGCTTGTTCGCTACCTAACGTCACGGCGGGTAGAAAGTCCTCACTCGTGAAGACCATGGAGTTGGTAAAGAAGCTAGAGAGACCAGACCTCTTACTACTGTGTGAAGAGCTGGGAATTAAGGTTGGGAGAGAAGAGAGAGAGTCACAGCTGATTAAGGCTATTCAGGAATGCGGGGCGGAGGATGATGAAATTGAGGAGTGCTGGGAGGAAGTTGAGAAGAACAAAAGATGGGCTGAAGAAGACAGGATAAATGAGAAAAGGCGATTGGCTTTAGCACTTTATCAGGCATCAAGTAACCCGAATAACGAGATAGCACCCTCAGATAAAAAAAAAAGAAAGGCAGTCCTGCTAAGTCCACGTCTACAATGAGCCACTCAGAAGATCGAAAGAAAGAAAAGGCGTTTAAGGCTAGGAAGCCGGTTGTATGCCACCGTTGCAAAGAGCTAGGTCACATCGCAATCGGCTGCCGCAAGCCTAGGAATGTTCTCTGTTTTCAGGACAGCAGCGACAATGATCTGGAACAATTGAAACCCCCCATTCCAGGCACGTAGCCAGGATTTTTTTTTCGGGGGGGGCCCAAGGCCTAATTGTTCGAAAGACAGTCTTTCCATGGCAAAAACAAAAAAAAAGTTGCCTGGAAATATAGAGGGCTGGAAAAATTTCGGGGGGGGCCCGGGCCCCCCCGGGCCCCCCCCTTGCCTACGTGCCTGCCCCATTCAGGAATTAGTTGAGGAAAACGTACCGCGGGACTCTGCCGCAACGTTTGATAGTGTACATCCGTACTCTTCGACAAATGAGGTGACCACAGGGGAACGCCCGTGCGCATGGCAAGTAGTTGAAAATGAAAGTGTCTGTTTGCCATTAGCCCGCGTTGAAAGTGAGGGACCGTTCAGACTGCTCGCCCCGGAAACTTTGGTGTCCCAAAACCTGCCCGAGCATTATCCCTCTCAGAATGATGTGGATATGCTTTCGAAAGGCCTTTGTTTTGGTGACGAATCGGCGGCAGCTATGACGGATCCGATGGCCTGTGAGTCTGCTCATGAGGTTCCGAAAGCAGAAAGCGCTAATGAAGCAGACTGTAAAAGTTCAGATGATGAGGCGGTTAGCTTACCACGAGAGGGAGAGGCGCTCAACATAGCGCGAGGTGATGAAGCGCTTAGATTAGCGCGAGGTGATGACTCTCATCAAGGAGAGACATCTGATGGCGAGCCGGCTGGCTTAGCAAGTGTCGATTGTAGCGTTGTTTCTGAAGAGCAGACAGCTAGAAATAACGCCGAGGATAAGCCAGTTGAGCCGCCTGGAGTTTTGAGCAATGTACTTCCGAGTATTATTGCCGAGTCGGGGAGCGTTCCGTGCCGCCCTGAAAGAAAAAGGCGCCAGCGAAAACTTCGGAAAAAGGGGAAAGGTCCAAGTTGCCTTGAGCGGAGGCTGGAAACCCCTAATAAGTTCTCTAAAAGCCAAAAGTTGCGGGTCTCGCACAAATCGAGATTATGCATGAAGCGTGTCGCGAGGGCCAGGAAAAAGAGACGCCGAAGTGGTCGCCTGGTTTCTTCATCTTTGGTGAAGGCTAAACGGTGGAGCACAGCGAGGTGGTGCGTACGCGACTGTAACGACAAAGGTCCTCCCCCAGGTTTGCGAGAGGGTGACCGCTGCTCTGGAAGGCTCACAGTGAGGGAGCTTAGGCGTCCGGGTGCGTCTTTGTCGGAGTTCGGGGTCCGCGAAACAAAGGTCACCGCCACTGTGTGCTTCGGACAGGTTGGCTTTTTGTCCCTCCGTCGCGATCTGGCCCATCGGCAACTGTGGTATGCGCGTCCCCCCAGAGCACGTCTGAAAGGGTGCCGCATTAAATTACGCAGTGTCACGAAGGATACTAAGAATTTGTCTTGTATCCAGTTTTATTATTGTTTTGTTTAGCTGTCTAACGTTTGCATGTCTGCCGATGAGCAAGGACGGTGTCGATTTTTGAGTTTATTTTCCTCCTCATCTTAACTGCAGACATTGAGATATTTGCTAAACTGCTTGTTTGCTTACATTTTGCAAAAGCTAGCACCCGAGTAGAGGGTTTTGCGCTGATTTTAACAGAGAAGTAGGCTGAAGGTAAAAGCCTCTGTTTAAACCTTCTGTTCTTGCAGTGAAGTGTAGGTTTTGTTTCTCTGTTTGTTTTATGTTTTACGCGCAAGTTTATCTTAACAGAGAAGTAGGCTGAAGGTAAAAAGCCTCTGTTTAAACCTTATGTTTTTGCAGTGTAGTGTAGGTTTTTGCTTTTGTTGATTTTATTTTATCCGCATAATGTTCGGACAGTGTAAGGCTATCAAGAATTTCTCTTGTATCCAGTTTTGAATTGTTTTGCTTTTAATGTTCGCGTGTCTGCAGATGAGCAAGGAATATGTCGATTTTTGTAACTTTTATTTTCTTCCTCATGATAACTGCAGACATTAAGATACTTGTTGAACTGAGTGTTTGCTTACATTTAGCGAAACCTAACACCCGAGTAGAGGGTTTTGCGCAAGTTGATTTTTAACAGAGAAGTAGGTTGAGGGTAAAAGCCTCTGTATAAACCTTGTGTAAATTGCAGCACACGTGTTAGTATGCGCATCAGTGTAGTGTAGGTTTTTGTTTCTCTGTTTGTTTTATTTTCATACGCGCAAGTTTGATTTTGAGTTTTACTTATACTGTGAGAGGCGTAATTCATTAACTACCTCCTTTCGTTTTGTTTCGCCTGTAGCACCTGCGTGCCTTGAACGCTGTGAATCTCTCTGGGAAATGATACAAAACGTTAGGTTGTTGATTTGCTTCGCACGTAGTAGGTCTGAGTTTGTTATGGCTTCGTTATCTGATTCTTGATTTTCACGAGTGAGCGCACCAATTGTAAATTTCTAGGGAGTTTTACCAAAACTGTAACCTGGCATTTCTCGAGGTCAGTTGAGTGCTCTATGTTTGTTGTGCCTCGGGTCTTGCGTGGTTCGTTTCTGGCGTTTGCTGGCCATGGCTCAGGTCCAGAGATTGGTGCAGCCTGCGTCAACGTCTACAAGGGAGCAGATCTACGGTCTCTGCGGAGTGCTTTGGTGCTGCAACCCCTTCGAGACCTCCTGTGACGGTGGACGGGCTGTTATGATCGGCCTGCCTGGCTTGGTGCCGCTTTGACGCATGAGACGTTGCGGCTAAGACTACCCTGATTTCTTCCGGGTCAGCGGTTCCAGAGATGCACCAAGAGCGGCGACAACACGAAGGTCGTTCGTGTAATATTCTCAGGTTGTCTGCGCCCCTCGTAAAACCCTTTGGGCACGCCTGACCGACTGACAGTTTAGGAAGAGTTGTTGGCCGTCGAGGCGGCTTGCTTTGTCAAGGTGCCCCGGACAAAGGACCCAGCGACTGGGAACCGTCTGCGGATGCATTTCCCACGTTCTCCGTGGCGCCTTGTTGCCGCTGTTTCCACAATTCGTGGTCTGCCTCGCGCATAACCATCATTGCAACAGACTACGAAATTGACTTCCACGAAAGACTCAACGTCTTCGTGCTGTGCCGTGTGTGCGCGGTGGGCAGTGTTTTTCCCTCGCCATGGGACGAACTGGATGTGCCTCTTTCTCCTTTCGTGGGTTGGGAAGGAGGCGACGTTTCACCTTCCCCTTTTGGGGGCGGAGGTGAAGATGGAAATTTTCATTGGACTGTCCTGGCCTCCATTGTTTTTTCCTACAGGGAACCCTGGGAAGACCAGGACATAAAATGCGAGCGCCGATGCGCTCCCGACGAGCTCCCGACAAGTTCTCTCAAGCTCTCACGAGCTCCGAGAGCTTCCATGATGCTAACCCCATCATGTAGCAACACGCTACCTGTAAATAAACGTTACTGTTAACAGCTCCGGGCTCCTCTCCTCGACATCTCCCCGGGTCTCTGGCTGGCTCCGGTCCTCTGGGCAGAACCCCGATCACATCACCTTGCAGTCATTTGGCTAGAGGATGAAATGGAAACGTAATTTCTGTTTTGCATAACCTTTTATTGCCTAGGTTGCAAATAAATCTATTTGGATAGGCAGCAGAACTCCGCAATAAAACTGGATCGAGCACGGAGGCTTTTCAGGATGACAAACTAGGTGTGTCCTGACCAGTCCTGACTTACTCGTTTTCGTACAGGCAGACTTTACAGGCAGAGCCTTACCAACTGATCTTTAAGTATCTGTGCAAACTGCACCCCCCCCCACAGGTTCAAAACCAGTGGGGGCATGCCCCCACACTAGAGGATGTCCACCCTCCACCTTCTTGGTACACCCGTGAGGCTATAGATGCTCGTTTGACTAGTTAAAGCGTGCTCCCTTTCTTCAACAAACGAAACAATTTTCTGGAAGCCTGTGACTTCTGGCACTCTATTTGTCGGTGCTTTGTCTGCGTAAACAGCACTGCCTGCTTTCGTCTGGTTCAACGCATCTTCCGTCCTGAAGTGGTTCTCAAGGAGGTAAAGGCTGACACTCAATTCTACAGCCCTTGCAGCAGCACGTCTCAGCGCCACGAATTTAGGATGTATCTCGTTCTCTGCATCTTTCCTTGCTCCTATTCAAGCCGATGAAAAGCAATCAGAAAAAAAAGGTCGGTGCAAGCAGGCAAGATTTTAACCCTGAACCTACCTAGAGGCGTAGCCAGAAACATTTCCCTGGGAGGTCTGACCTGCCTTTATCTGTATTCTTGTGTGTGTTTGTTTGTGTGGGTGCACGTATATATAAACATACAAAGTGTAATAAATTCAGGGCGGTGGAGGATGAAACCCCAAACCTCCTACTGGCTTCGCCACTGAACTTATAGCTTAAAGTGTTCGTTTTCTCCCGGTTCAACCCAGACCATCTTGGTTCTTCCACACGTAATGACTGTAGTGAAAATCGGAAAGGAAAGAAGGCGTGGCCCACAGTCTTGTTGCTGAAGGGTTGCGATCGAGAACCCCTTTACCAACTCATCAGGCATGTCAGCCTCCAAGTCCAAGCATACGGAGAGCTTTCGTGAGCAGACGCCGGGACGAATTGACGATTTGAAAAGAAAAAAAGAACTAATTATAGGCTTTCCTGCAAGCTTTCTTTATTATTTTTTAAACCAGAAACTCATTCACAGACTACTTTTTTTCTATGAAAGTGCGTTCCCTCTCCTCATTTTTTCTCTTTGTATTGGTACTTTCCCAACGACATGTTCCCCGAACAGCGTGCGTAGGATGGGGGTTGACTATATGAAGTAACGTTTTAAAAGACTTCGAGATGTGGACGTCTGCACTGAAAGGGATAAATGTCACGTGTGAACCCACTGTTGCTCAGCAAATTAACATTGGCGCTCCTAGTCGGCAGACAAAGTAGCCTTCTCAGAAGTGCTTGCTGCAAACACGTGCGCCGGACTTCGGTTCATCGCCCTTTCTAAGCTTTATGAGCCATGTATAATGATGTTTGTTACCCTTGAGGTAAAACCGTAAGTATGAAATTACACCCTGCTCCATTGCATACGTGGTGCATTCATTGTGAATACAGCACAAGAGCACCATGCCGCCGAAAACATTGGCCACGCTTTCCGAGCTCTTGTTTCTATATGCCAGTGCACATGAACTGGTTGTAAAATGAGGCTGATTGAAGAGGGAAACTCGAAGAAAAAAAACGCCCTCGGGCCGCCGGCTTCCCGTCGTCTGAGCAAGGTTCCGTGAAGCAAGGTGGCATCATGTGATCCAACTTATCACGTCACAACCACTGCAGCACCCGTGTATCCAGTGGTGGGCCTTGGACACAATAGCGCTGAAGATACCCGAAGTAGAAATGTAACGGCAAATTATCTTATTACGATCCCATTCACGCCATTCTTGCTGTGAAGCGAGATTTAGCAAGAGAGAAAATAGCGAAATTTAACTTAAGGATATATGTGCTAACGTCCCTTCAACTTTCTCGTAGTGATCACAAACGCAGTCCGGCCTCGATTCATCAAGAGCTATTCTTCGTGGTATCCTCCTCACTCATTCTTATTTTGCTTCTGCCGGTGAGCGCGGAGGTAATGGCGGCAGCCAGGTGTAGTTTGACTCCAGCGATCGACGTCGTTTATACGAGCGAGCCCACCCCTTCCTCTTGGGTGTCTGCACTGCTCAGCTTACGCCGGCAGGAACAGCAGCAGCTGGTCCAGCGGGCTCGCAGGGTCGCGCAAGGCAATGGAGCCCTGGACTGAGCGCCCCACCCAACGACGGTTTTCTGTAAATTCAATTATTATAAAAGTTTATTCTCCCTCTTCCCAGTGATTCTGCGTCGGATTTCACACGTAGGGCTTAGATGGTTTTGATCACATGGTACATTTCTCCTCACTGGCACCCTCCCACCTGCTCTTCGGATGCGTGCCGCATTCCACGGGCGGATTGAGTGGCCCTGCATGGCCCTGCTCTCAGTGCTCTTCCTCGCCTCTCCTCACTGCCAGTTCTCCCAAAGGAAATCGCCATTAATAAAAACACTAAAGTATTCGGCAACTGGACGCCTCGCTTGCCGTCGTCGAAAACGAGGCTTCGCTTTCCGTCGGTTGCTGCCAGAAAGAGCTGCCGCGAGAGCACGGGGATCATTCCCGAAATGCAATCCAGCTTCTCTGGCGAGATCTTCGCTGCGAGATTCAAAGTCTGCGACCACATCCATCGCGGCAATCACGAAAGCGGCGGCTATACAGCGGTCATTTTCACACGTGCTGACGTATCATCGCGCCTTCTAATTCGCTGAGAGCAATGAGATCCGTGACGACATCGCTGCAGCACCGAATCTGGGGCGAGAGAAATCGAGTAAGAGATATTCGGTCTTTACTTACAAATACAAATATTTCCACTAATAAGTCATCTTTTCACGCCCAACAAAAACTGCGCGCATTCTTCAGTGCCCCTGTCCATTTCAGTTCAACTTCATATTCCTCGTTAGTGTCCCTTTGAGGTCCCTAATTGGCTGTGAGTACCAGACGCCCAAGCGAGAAGGTTACATCTGAAAATATCTATATGCGCATGTTCACTACCTCGGGAGAGAAGGCGGACAAAACCCGCATTTCCCCGAAGGGGAGTATGAGGAAGTGCGAAGCACGGGGTGATGCTATGAGGGGGCGCGCGCGACTAAACTGCAGAGCCGAGCGAAGGAGACGGCAGCGAGAGAGCACGCGCCAGCCGACCCACGGAGGTCTGGCCGTTTTTAAGTGCAAAGCACTTTTACTGATGATGATGATTAAGTGTAATTAATGATTTAAAGTGTTGCTGTCATGATGCATTTGTACACACACACACACATTTATATATGAAGTATTATTTATTTATTTTACACTTCACGCTTTTCGTATGATGCATTAATGCACCTCTCGAGTGCGTCACACACACACACACACATACACACACTACACACGTCACTACAGATCAGCACCTATTCGTGTTATCGTTGTAGCTCACGGTTAGTACCAGCGCTTTGTGATCCGAGAAATCGACGGTGAGCGGATCTGGCAAGGCGGCGCGCACCGTACAGTTCCTACTGAACGCCAAGTCTATGAAGCCGCCGTTGATCGTGGTCGGAAACTCGAGAGACAGACACGTCATCGAGAAGCCGGCGCGGAGGCGCCAGCTGCACAACGCGCCGTGACGTCACGGCGCGGAGAGCGGATGCGGAGCCGGCGCGGGGCGCGCGCAGCCACGGAGCGGAGGGCGGAGCGCGCAGTCACGTGGGGCGTGACGTCGCTGCGCCGTTGCTACAGACGCTCCTCTCCGCTCCTCGCGCCGTTGCTAGGGGAGAGGAGGAGGAGCGCGGATGCCGGCGGAGTTTTCGGGGTCGCTTAAGAAGTGCATTCGCACTTAAAAGAACATAGACTTCACTGTCGGCTTCAATGACGCGGTAAGTTGCAACAATACTTCTTTTTCTGCTAATACAGCTCAAGATTTCGCGTTTGTTCACTCGGACTCAGACTCACTAAACATTTTCTCGATCGGACACACTCGGACTCAAAGTCCCAAAAATGTTACTCACTCGGACTCTCTCAGCCCCGGACTCACTCACGGCTCGATCTGAGTCCGAGTGAGTCTGTGTGAGTCGACTCATGAGTGAGTCTGCCGATCCATGGGCTATAGTATAATACAGTATAGCAAGAGGGTGGGAAAGGGAAGTAAGGGTGAGGAGGAGGGGAGAGAGTAGAGCATAGCATAGAAAGAAAAAGAGCAAATTACGTAACAATTAGTCACGTGACATGTTCCCGCCAAAACCACGTCAAATCACGTAAAACTAGCCGCGTGACATGCTCCCGTCAAAACGACGTCAAATCGCGTAAATCTAGTGACGTGACAGGTTCTCTCAAAGACCAAGCGAAATCACGTAACAACTAGTCACGTGACATGTACCTGAAGAAACCACGCGAAACTACGTAAGAACTAGTGCCCGCCAAAACCATAATAAACCCTGTAACAGTTGCTCACGTCACGAGACATGTTCCCAACAAAACCCCATAACATAACTTAACCAGCCACGTGACATGTTCTCGCCAAAACAACGTAATATCACGTAACAATGAGTCATGTGCCACGTTGCTGACAAAACCACGTAAAATCACGTAAGGCCTAGCACCATGTAGCAAAACTTAGCAACACCTTGCAAAACCTAGCCAAGTTGTGACAAGCTAGGTTACCACCAGGTTACCACCAGTTCCGCTGTGACTCAGTCATGGGCCACCAGTGCAAGCTGCCCACTTGTTTTTACTTTATTATTTTTTCTTGGGGGGGGGGGGGGGGGGGAGGGGGCCGGTCGAACAAACACGAATAACACGACTGTATATCGGTTTAATTGGAAAAATGACATCTTAGTAATATGATATAAACTGGCACTTATTGTGCGCGTACCTTGAGGTTTAGTGCGACGAAACGACGCAGGACGGCAAAAAACCCAAGGACACACAGCACTGTGGCCTTCTCGTATTTTCCATAGTCCTGTGTCGTTCCACAGCGGTGAACTTCAAGCTACGCAGTACCAGCTAGCCCACGAGTCTGTTTTCTCGAACTCGGTGAGTGAAACACAGAAGGACGAAACAACAAATTAAAAAAAGACACCAGTGAATGTTGAAGCTCAATAATATATACAAAAAAATCCAATTTACAAAGCAAGAAGGAAAATTGACATGTTTTTTTTTTTGGTATTTCGATCCGCCTGCTCTTTTCTAAGACCAAAGAAAGGTCAAGTGGCTGATATGATGATGCCCTGCAGATGTTGCTGAGTTAGAAAGCTCCATTGCTATGCACATAGGTGCGTAACAAGAGCGCAATACGCAGTGTTTTGTGCCTGAGGTCCATCTATGTGGTAGCACGGCAGAGAGAGCTTATTGCTCTCCCATAGTAAAGTACACAGTACTCCAAGTCGTCAGTCTTTTTTTCTGAACACGCAGGTGCGCACACTAGAAGGGATGGGGAAAGGACGGCGTGAATTCATTTTTCGACTTGTAAGCATGTGCATGAAGGCCCAATTCCCGGCATGGAGGAAGGAAACAGGAGGGAGCATTGCACGTTGTGAACTTATGCGTTGCGCTGGTCCTTGTGAACTTTTCGCCTGTGTTTTCATGTTGCGTGCGCAAAATTATCATTATGTGTTGTGTTTTGACTATGACTGCTCCTACTGGGGTGGGGGTGCCATGGGGGAAAAAGGGGGGGGGGGGGGGGCTTCCCCCCATGCCTCCTGACGCTGCCCCTGCAGCGATCGTCTTACAGAACGAAGATACGGACACGCACGCAGTTTTCTCGTTGACTAGGCACAGAAACGCTTACGCGTTTAGCTTCAAATGGCTTCCAATGGCTTCAAATAGCTTCAAATGGTTGCGAAGTTGTCGCAGTCGTGTGAACGCGGCCGTTAACCATAACTCACAACGGAACGTTTCCTTCCGTCACGCTTTCCTTTTTCTGATTCCGCGCTCTGTCGGCAAAGTCAACGAGCCACATGTGTGTATACCACGGCTGGAAACAGAGTCACGGCCACATACAGCACACCGCCGATGTCGTCGTATGTGTGTACACACGCACATGGGCCCGACATGCCGGGACCCCTGTCGTTCATCTCTCTCCGTGCTGCCAGGACGTGGCAGGTGTTCCTATGGCAGCCATTCTCATTTTACTTGGTTTTACTTTATTTCCGGAACGGAGAGAAACACATTGGCCGCGCGTGTCATACCGGTGCGCATCTGCGACCCTGACTTCAAATCCGTGCTTCAGAACAGACCGAGCGCGAACTGAACTTGTCCTGTATACTTGTGTCGACTTGGAAGCCGAACGTTTACCTCGGCTGAAGGACTTCCCTGTCTCTGAAGACACAGCTCGTCGAGTCCACGTCGCAGTGCCGTTTCTTTTCGGGAGTGAGGAGCTGTCCAACCAACGCCGACATGATGGTTCGCGCGGTAAGCTTTTCCAGCCGTGGCGTCATTCATCGTGCGTGTCTATATATAAGCTCGATACGTATCGCTGATTTTTCGAAATCTTACTACGCGCGAAGGTCGTTTCTTTCATCTTACGGTAAACGCCTGTACGTCTACGGTGTTGCTGTATTTTTAGATACCACTCGTCTTTATTTATGCTTCTTTCTTCCCATTCGAACAGATCCATTAGACGATAGGCGCTGATGTGACAGGAAGGGCGTTGCCGTTTAGTCGTGCGCGTATGCCGGGCACCACGCCCTGAGTTGCGTAGACGTGTTCTAGCACCGCTGTTCAGCCCACTTACGGGTTAAGAATAAAGGGAAGGCCTAAAGATGCCCCAGTGTGCTTTTCTTTTTTTTTACTTGGTTTTTCATCTTCAATAAACGACAAGTGTATATAAATATGACAGGACAGGTTTTACGGTCTCTAGAATGTCTTCCACATTTTCTGCACGGTTATATCGATCGACGAATCGTCTCGGAAGGCATTCGTGACAGTCCACGTCATTCGTGGATCAAGTGATAGCCGCATCTCTCAAAATCTTACGCCCGAGGAACCCGGCTTTCGGGAGCGAAGCATTTATGCTCCAAGGGGACCGCGTCACATGTACAGGTGTACGGTCCTTCCTGTAAAAATATAGCTGGAGGGTTTCTGAAACGCTTTCTCGAGCTATCTTTGAATGAGCTCAGTATGTGAGTTTATTTCCTCACTAATCGATCGCCTCAAAATTTTCTGAAATGCTTCAAGAACGAGGGATTCTCTGCTCTCTCGTCCCGACGAGCGTGCTGGAAGCTGCACATGGAGGGATGACACGGGGCAAAGAAGCTACGTCAGCGCGCGTCATGAACCAGGAGCGCTCTCCCCCGTTGCAATTCCTGCGCGCGCTAGTGTGCTACTGTGTAATTTTAGCAAACTATAGAGCGCGGCGCCGGCACGTGGCGACCCTCCGTGGCAAGAAGCGCATCTGATCCAAACCGGTGCGCACGTGTTGTGTCGCTTTCTATTTGTCCTTGTGTTGCATTGCGCTAAGAAAATCGTGGTATGCGTTACCTACGGACGCATTTCTACCCTTGTATCACTCCTCATTTATGCCAGCTATCGGCCAATAGCAGCAGTCTGCTATTTGGCGACATAACAACTGGCGGCCCGCCCACCGAAGTGAGCGAAGACGGGCCTCTGTGTGAAGAGAGGGCGCTTGAGAAAGTGGCAACTTCGCGCTCCGCTGGTGAACTGTACACGACTACAAAATTTGGCTGAACTGTTCACAGCTCTGTTTGCTGTTCGTAGCACGTGATTTTTCTTTTTTTTTTTGTCAGCAAGCCCGAAGGGTGGTTCAGAACTTGTTCAAGACCTGCACTGTTTACCATTATATGATAGCGAACTCGACTGCCAGTTCTAGATAACCTTCCCTGCCTTTCTCCTATCTCATTTCTTCTCTCTCTCTCTCGTGCAAGAGTAACGGTTTCAAACCGCCCCCGCCTCCCTTTGGCTTTGACCTCATTTTTTGCATCAGCTCGCAAAGGTGTCGTAGTTAAAATACGCCCCTACAACCATCCTTAAATACGGTGTACACACTCTCTATCTCTCTTTCTGCCTCTGTGTCGACATGAGTTGGCACTACGCAGAAACCAGAGCAAGGTAGTAAGATGCGCTTATAGCTTCCACCACACCTATAGCGACCCCCCCCTCCTGCGGCTTTGGCCTTATTTTTAACATCATTTAGCAAAGGTTTCGGCGTTATTTCAACTTTAGACAGGGTGGTAGATTGGGCTCGTTGGTGATTCATCTATCGCATCGGACCATAAAAGTCGACCAACGCACGGTTGAGCAAGGTGGTCTTCTCGTAACCTAACAGTCTCTCCCAACTCGCCAAGACGACGTGCTCTGGCAACAAGCAGAAAGGTTTTTGGCGCAGTCAGGCACAAACTCCAGTTTGACAGATGTAGCACGAACGTAGTTTATAGGATTCCACCATCATGCGGAGCTTGTAACATCGTGCAGACTGGGAGATGCCGCTTGCGTGAACACGCGCGCGAAGGTTTCCTGGTACAGCATATTAGCACGTGTGCTTGCTAGGTCCGGTTTCAAAATACTGCTGTCATTCAAAGGCACGAACATGATCGCTTGCGAGTCATCGTCAAAGCTTCAAATCAGCGTAACACATACTGGCACTTACACTTACGTCAGAGCCAACGTCATCTCTAGTGGTCATGTGTCCATATTGACATGGCGTAGTTATGGCGAGCAACTGCACATGCCACTTGTTATGCTTATGTCACGTTTCATTCCGCGAGCATTGTACATGACCCATCGAGTTAGTTGCATCGTCACGTGCAATTGTTCTCTCCCCCTTCTCCAGCGAGGAGTATCATGCCAAGGGCACGCACTTCCGATCGGCCTTTTCTTATCTACACCTTTACACGACAGAAAATGTCGGCAACCTCCGCCAGTGGCTTTTGCGAAACATTTGGTCGTGTGATGAATGCAAATGTAGTGTGTGTGAAGCGAGGACACCGGCGTGGTTCTGTGGTAGGTAGAACACTCGACCATCACGCAGAAAGAAAGAAAGAAAGAAAGAAAGAAAGAAAGAAAGAAAGAAAGAAAGAAAGAAAGAAAGAAAGAAAGAAAGAAAGAAAGAAAGAAAGAAAGAAAGAAAGAAAGAAAGAAAGAAAGAAAGAAAGAAAGGTACGCGCAACACATACGCACAGTGACGAGCAGTTTGCGTGAACGCTATTTCGTCGTGACAAGACACTTGAAACGATGTGCGCACCGTAAGTTCCCTCTTTATTTACATTTACACGTATTAAAAAAACACCAGGGCTCCGCAGAACAACGCAGCACAGTTACAGCGATAGCTGGAATAGCGGCCTTTCTAGAGCCCGTTGTAAACTCTCTTGGGACAACTAATGCAAGTACAGTTGCAAGGTACCCACAACAGAGTTTCCTACAATTACCTAGAGGGAACTCTGGCGCTGCGATCGTTCAGCCACCATGGGAATGATGGGTAGTACACGGATTTGCCTAATCTTCGTGCTTGCGGCTTCGAACGCACTTCTGGGTTTGTTTATTGCTGTGTTTCGGCGTTTGTTTCGCGTAAAAGAATAGGCCGTTGTGAACTTCGTGACCATATTTGAATTCGTGAGCCTAAAAAGGTCAAAGTGATGAATTGGAACTGCTGACTTTTGCTGAGCTTCGCCTTGCGACAAAGCGGATGCAGGCGACGTGGAGCCAAATGGAGCTGAAAGAACCAAGTTTAGACAAGCCCGTGTACTACCCATCGTTCCCATGCTGGCTGAAGAGCCATGCGTTGCAGCTCCCATAGACACTAGCGCCAGAGTTCCCTCTAGTAAATATTGTAGGAAACTCTATGGTACCCACTACGCCATAAACCATCACCATTTTTTTGAAGGAGGGAAGCACCCACTACGCCATTATTCATCATTCTGCGGAGAAGCGAGGTGCCCGTTACACATCTGTAAGGCATATGTGCACTTTGTTGATGATGCCACTGATGAGGATGACGCATTATGGCTGAGCCCTTTGTGATGGGTTGGCAGCACTAAACGACCCACTCGTTACGCAGTTCACATTGTGTGACGCCTGGTTGTTATTTACTCTTCTACCACGCTATATAACACATGTTAATGCGATTCCTTGCCCGACAAGACGCCTGTAAAGGATCTTTTTGCGACGAAGTTTCAAGCACCGGCGTGGCTCTGTGGTAGAACCCTCGCCTTCCACGCAGAGGGCCCGGTCTCAAATCCCATGCGATCCTGGTTATTTTTTCCACCTTAATTCTTTTCTTACTTCGCGCGATAGCGGTTACGGACACAGGCGGCAGCGGCGAACAACTGCGCCACCAACATCGGCTGTTGTTGTGACCTCATAACAGCTTTCGCTGGAAAAAAAAATAATAATAAATTGTTGGGGTTTTACGTGCCAAAACAAAGATATGATTATGAGGGACACCGCAGTGGAAGGCTCCAGAAATTTCTACCACCTGGGGTTCTTCTACGTGCACCTAAATTAAGTACACGGGCCTCTATCCTTTCGACTCCATCGAAATTGGGCCGCCGCGGCCGGGATTCGACCCCACCACCTTCGGGTCATGGTGAAATGAACTTTATTTGGTCCTGGAGAACCCCGATCAGACAACCCCCGAAAGGGGTTCCGCCGAAGTTGCTGGCCGCGCCCACGCCGGTACAGCAGTCATAACCATAACCACTGGACCACCGCGGCGGTTGCGAGTCGCAGCCGAAGTGATTCACGGCTTACGCTTTGACAGTTCCTTAGAGCCTATGCGTGCTCGGTGATTGTACAGACCAGTCCTAGCTTTTTTTTATGTAAGTAAAGGGTTTAGTCTATTATCACTCAAAGATGAACGTATTATTCTTGTTCAAACAGCGACTGTGTTCTCAAATCACTTATAATTGCTTATTTTTATCACCCAATTTTCCAACATGGCACATCAACTTTTATGGTTCTCTGCGTGCAAACAAACATTTGGCATCGTCAAAAAAATCAATTAATCTATAACTTTGGTGATAATAGCCACAAAAATAATGCTATATGATAACTTATTTTCAACGTGATTGCTAAATTGTCGCGCCAACGACAATTGTCGCCGAAACGGGAGTGAAAATTAGGCCGACGGGCAACACGGGTCGTCATAACGACACTCACGATCTTTCAAGCAAATTAAGATTGCTTTTTGTTGTTGTTATTGTTGTTGTTGTTGTTGTTGTTGTTGTTGTTGTTGTTGTTGTTGTTAACTACGAACACGTCGTCCGAATAATTGGAAGTGCCATAGCTGGTGCAGCCGGCCAGGAAATTCGATTCCGAGGAAAGCGTGCACTAGGCCTCCTCGCTTAAATCGTTCGAAGTATATCGAACAAGCAAGTGTACGCAGACAACGCGTCTCTGGTTTCATTGATCGTTGCCAACTATTCCTTACTTCTTACCCCACTGCAGTTTCCGTTGGTTACATTGATTTCCGATGCCTCTTACTACGTACGCTAAGCGAGAGCCTTCAGGCTCTTTTTAAGCTAGCTTGTAGCGGTGTGTGAAAACATTCAAAACGTTCAGAAAAACGAATCCGGATTCGAATTCGATTTTTCGAGTCGTATAGTCGCCATACGTAAGTGTAAATGTTTTCGAATATTTTAAATATTCAGCTGTAGGCGAATGACAATAAAACTGCAGCAAGACTAGGATAATTTCATTCCGATCGTCACAGTAGGCTTAAGACTCCAGAAGTCTTCATCGATCGCTCACGAAGCGAGACTTTTCCGGACAAGCTGCCATAGGTAGCAATAACCGAAGAATGCGGAGTATACGAACACATTGGTTGTTTAGCTCCAATGTTTCATTCGTGCTTTCGGTTAGAAAACACTTCACAGTGTATCGTTAATGTTTGTTGGAAGTTTGATATCGTTTTCTACGTAGTATGACGTCGAAACGCCTTGCGCGTGCAGAGCATGCAGTGACGCGTCTGCAAATTTAATATTAATCAACATCCAGGACAGTTAGTAGAGAACTAAACACCTGCTCTATGAATAACTATCTAGCATATACGTTTAAGAACGGGAGGACTTTTGAGCTTCCACGTGCAGCTCACGCAGTTGAGGAAGAGACCGAAACAAAAAATGGCGTCATCGTGCTTTTTTTTTTGTATGCGCGCTTGTGTGTGTGCTGACGAAAATGCATGCGTGCGCATGTGTGCGTGCGCGTGTATGTGTGTGTGTGCAGTGTTTGCGGATGAGGTGTGCATGTTTTGGGTGTGGGGGAGGGGGGGGGGGGGGGGGGCATGTGTGTATTACTCGCGTGCTGCGCATAGAATGTACTGCAGCGGTGTTGCACGTTTTGTATATGCAAGATATACTGCAGCTGTGCACCGTGCAGCAACGTTTCCGACGTTCGGTCCTGTCAACATCCTCCAATTCGAGCAACAAGCGGAATTGATTGAACGCACGATTCGGTCACTCCCACCGGAGAATACGCTATCGTACGCTAAACAGTGCTGAAGTCCGGTGTCCATTGCTTCCATATACTCTCCGGTCTGCGCAGTAAGCTCAAACGACCCAAAGACCTGACTTTCAAAGGCACGCCGACGTGACTAAGCATGCATGCGCTACGCAGCCATGATCGAAAACGAATGACAGATTCCGCGCGTTCAACACGTAAAAAAAAATCATAATAAGCAAAAAATTTTGCACCTCTACATGGTCGCGGATGACTGTCGAGAAAGCTGGCGTTCCCGTGCGACGGACGTGCGACGGCTTGCCTTTCATACGAGCGGCGGTCGATTGAGTTTGCATTTGCTTTTCCTTACTTGGCTTGGTTTAATTTCGGTTCCCGTTCTGCGTGCACTCAGAATAGACGTGTCTAGTGGCGGCAGCGGTGCGTCTCTTCCGTTCTGCATGTCGCTGTCGTGTATCGATTCTATTCAATTCGGACCTGCCGGAGCTTGCTTCGTTTTTTTTTCCTTCTTTTTTTTCTTTGTGTGTGTGAGTAAGTTATCTGTCCAATCCGTATATCGACACCGGAAACGAATATAGACGCCTGCACTATACATAGAAGACAACCAGCTACAGGCTTTGTCAATACGCAGCACCTGGACACTTATACGCCGCGCTTGCTGCACTCGACGGGGATTTGCTTAACCTTGATTACCAGTAATCATTGGTGTTTTCTTCCGGAGTAAACAGGCACACGGAGTCTGTTATTACTAGAATGTAACGCGCTGGAGGTAGCCTTTTTTTCCCGTTCGCCCTCACGCGACTAAAAACACTTTGTAACGCAAGAAGTAACTGCCTGTATCGTCCCATTATGCTGCGTCGGCTGTACAGGCTAGACGACATTTACGATATTCACTATATATATATATATATATATATATATATATATATATATATATATATATATATATATATATATATATATATATATATATATATATATATATATATATATATATATATATATATATATATATATATATATATATATATATATATATATATGCTTTAGGCCTCAAAAGCCGTTATAGTTAAACCTGAGAATGAGGCTTCCCGGAAACGCATGGGTGCTTTACTTAAATCGGCCGTCGCACCTCGAAGGAGCAGTTCGCATCAATCTTCATGGGGCACGCGCCGTGTGTCGCAGAAGGGTGTGACCAAATGTGCAGTCAGCCAAGCAAATTAAGCACGTAGGCAAAGCCAACTGCCCGTGACGGTAAATGGCGTTCCGCCATCAGCTCTGAAGAGATATAGGTTGCAGTAGCATGTATGTGTGCTTACCGTGCAGGCAAACGAAACCGCGTGCTTTTCCAGTGTATACATAGGTATACATATAAGCACATATATGTAGATATCGAAGTCAAGTACTACGGTGAAGGCCTTCTATTGCTCAAGAAAAAAAAAAGAAAAAAAGATCCGGCAACGGCGGCGTCAACACGAATGGTACCAAAAGTCGTGTGGCGCATAGGCGCGCATATACCCGGGTAAGGATAAAGTTGAACAAAATGTGACTTAAGGTGAATTAAGGAAAATCAAATGTTAATTAATGTAATTAAATGTAGTTACATTTAATAAAGCGAATTCAAATATGAACGGTGAATAAAGTAGTCAAACGAATTAATGTGAATTAAGCATAGATTAACCGTGAATCAAACGTGAGATTATAGCCTTTCGCTGCGCTCTCGTAGAAATGCTGAAAGGACAGTCACTTTTTCGTTGGTCTTGCGGGCAACAAGATGGCGAAAATGATTTGACTCTATAGTAATGCCGTTGTATTCAGTGCAGTGCGTGAGTGTCAACCCTTCTATCTATCTATCTATCTATCTATCTATCTATCTATCTATCTATCTATCTATCTATCTATCTATCTATCTACTTATCTATCTATCTATCTATCTATCTATCTATCTATCTATCTATCTATCTATCTATCTATCTGTCTGTCTCTGTCGTTGTCTGTCTGTTTCTGTCTGTCGTCTGTCTGTCTGTCTGTCGTCTGTCTGTCTGTCTGTCTGTCTGCTGTCTGTCTGTCTGTCTGCGTGCGTGCGTGCGTGCGTAGGATACGAAGGTGGAATGCTGAGTGAACGATAAGTGTTGCCAGGCGTAAGTCACGAACGCCGCCAACTTGGTACGCGCCGCTGCGGTGCCTTGTGGTTACGGTGCTACGCTGATGAGCCGAAAGACGTGGGTTCGATCTAGGCGGAGGCGGTCGCATTTCGATGGAGGAGAAATGCTAGAGGCCCGTGTACTGTGAAACTTCCGAGTATGTTAAGAAACCCCAGCTGGTCCAGATTCCTCCTATAACCATCCACTACGGTGCATCTCAGCCTGAGTCGCTTCGGGACGTTAAACTCCACAACATCAACCAACCACTTCGTACACGGATGCAGCACGATCACCCCATAAATCTGCTGTGAGCTAGAACCGTACAATGCAGCCAGGTGATAGCAGCAATAGGACCGGAAGCTGGTGTCGTTAACTCTATATTGCGAAACATTAACGCTTATAGTGCAGTGACCCGATAATAACTGATGGTGGCGCGCTGATTGCTTCAACACCAGGTACAAAGGAATTGATAAAGCAGTAATTAAAATAAAGTGATGAGCGAATCATTGGGTGAATGAACACGCCCTACATCTTTCTTAAGTGCACAGACATGTGCACAAGATGAATTCGCCATGCCCTCCAGGTAAACAGGCCTGAGGGGTTTTCTGGCATGCACATTCCGAAGCATCTGCTTCTTACTCCTTAAGTTTCCACGTAGCAAAATGTCGTAATTACTTAAAGAAATTAAATATTCCCATGCTGTCCGTTTCATGTGGTCTACTGGCACTGCATAATTTAGCCCGCTTCTACAGACCCGGAAAGCACTTTCTAAGGCGAAAGCCTTGCATGTCTCACAATTACGAAAAACCGCGCCAGCGGCGTCTGCCGGCGGCGGCGTGTACACGAACGATACAAAGCGTTGCCGAACCTCACATACACATCGAATGATGCTAAGAGCAAAAAAATTCGCATGACATCATGTTGTGACGTCATGTGACGTTTGAATGTCGAGTAATTTCATGAATGCGACACAGGATTTGTGTTGCGACACAAATGAGCTAACAACACGGCGTTTGTGTTGTCTGGCCTCTGCTCTGGTGTCCGTGTTTGCACACCTACTTCCTTTTAATATTAATGAGTGCCTCGCGATAACATAGTCGGTCGCATGTTCGTCGCGGATAACGACGAATGACGAACTTAGCATTGCCTAAGAGACCGTCGCATTTTTAGGGGCGAAGCTCCTTAAGGCGGCACCCGTTCGTCCCTCGTAGTTGTCGTAGTCGTAGTGCGTAACCAGTCGTAACGCTAGTACCAGATCTTGACCTCCAAGGTGGTGCCGGTGGGAGATTTTTCCTGTGCGTTGTTGAACAATAAAAAATTCGCAGCGTGCGCGTTAACTAAAAGCCGAATTCTTCTGTCTCTCATTACCCATTAGCAGCCATTGGCATGTTCCAGTAGGAAACGTTAGTAGAAGTAGAAGTGTAAGTGTTAGCTAAAAGCCGTAGCAGCCATTGTTTACCTCCAAGGTAGTGCCTGGTGAGATTTCTCCTGTGCGTGATTAAACAATAAAAATTTTGTTCAAAACACCGTTGATTGATGAAATAAACCAACGAAAGACGCCAGATGTTTTCTAAAAGCAAAACGAAAAGACGCCAGATGTTTCTAAAGCAAAACGAAAAGACGCCAGCTGCGTAACGAAAGACGCCAGATGTTTTCTAAAGCAATGGTTTTCTAAACAAGGAAAATTCACAGCGTACATGTAAAATTAAAGTGAGCTGCAAGTCGTCATAACTCATCGAACCTTTAGTATAAACGCGCCCGATCTCACGTCGGTGATGATGTACTGGGCAGAATTCACGGAAGATTCACGGTTTACCGATGAACCTCCGCAGCTTCGCCCACTCATCATCATTCACTCCGTGGATATGCTGCGATTTTTTTTTACTAAATGCAGGAGCGATGCCAGAACACATTGATGCCGCCATGATAATTACATATAAAGTTTGCAAACAGAGAAGCCGAACCATTTCCTCAACATAAAAGCCATCAGCTAACCACGTTTCCACGTTTTCCACGAATCAATACCACTGAGTGACGTATAGGTGAAGAAAAAAAAGACAGATCGGGAAATACCAGGGCGACAATACACGGAATCTGCGCATCTCGTGTTTCTGGGGAAAATACAGTGGGAGTTCACAAGAATCCTCCATGGTCAGCACGAAAATCTACCAGCCGTGTATGTGTATATATATATACACAGAGCGTCGTCGTCAGAGGTACAACGCCAACTGAATAATTCATCGGTCCCCTCGTTTTTTTTTTCTTTGCGAAGGATATGAGTCAACGAAGGTTGACCACCGTCTAAATGAAGCCGTGCCCTTTGTGTCACGTCTGGACATGGTGCTAAGCGTTATCGTCGTCATTTTGATGCACAAATCATAGGCTTGCGTACGGCTCAGCCGTACGCAAACGACAAGCTCAGCCGACATCCCGGACGTGCCGGCCGGCCTGCTTGGCAACTAATGGACAGGTTCAGAGACTTTTTTCTATGAAAATATTTTCAAATATTGGAATTCCTATTAAAAGACTTCAGCCATTCGCATTCTTCATAGGATCAATCATGTTATCATGCAGGCGGCGTTGGAAATCTTCCTCACAAATTAGCACGCCTCCGCATGCCATCACTGAAATTTTGCCTGAAGAGGTCAGGCCTGCGGTCGTTCCTCTACATGTACCATGCCTGCATTAAAAAAAACGTGAATCATTCACCCTTTTTAGTGCGCTGCTGATCGATTTAATTTACAGAACGAAATAGTATCTCAGAATTCCCTTCCGAAAATTAGGCATCGCTTTAAATAGACGAAATATTCTCTCCTTCTGGGAGCCTGTATTGGGCTTTCGCCACAGGGACGTCTGCATGACCATCTCGATGCATGACCATCAATTGTTCAACTATATTTGAAAAATTAATTCAATTTATTGCCTTCGAATTAGTCATCCTTGTATTAAGCGCACGTCTTCCTTTTAGAAATAAACTTCGACGTATCTCGAAAGCTTGTTAGCCTACTTTAATTTTTCTTACGATTTCCCTGTCGTCATGTCCTACACTTTCTTGTTTTGTGCCTACATCCATCTCCTCCGCCTAGCCTCTGGCTTTCTGCCGTTCTGTCGTAGTGGATACGCGCCATCGCAGCAAACAGGCAGCGTTGCACAACAAAGCATCCTAAATCATCGGATATTCTCTATATCAGAAATTACGGAGATATATGAGTATGCTAGAGGTATGGCTAGATACAATTTGCATGTCCTTAAATGTAAATAAAGCGCATTGTTGCTATTTCCAATCGTAGATCCCATCTCATTTTCAATATTATATAAACAAGAGCCTATTCCGCAGGCTGAGTCGCTCAAATATTTGGGAATCATTTATAATGGGACACTAAACTGGGCTCCACGCATAGAGAGTATCGTACCTAAGGCACAATGTGCCTTAGGCATATTACGTCGTCTAAGCAGCAGACGATATGGACTACGTGAGGACACTCTGGTGATGGTCTATAAAATGTACATGCGCCCAATATTAGAATTTGGGTGTGTCTTGTTCTCGGGTGGCCCTGCGTACAAACTTAAGCCTCTGGTTATGCTGGAGCGAGAAGCCTTGCGATTGTGTCTGGGACTCCCTAGGTTTGTAGCAATCAACGTTCTGTATCAGGAAGCGCGCTTGCCAACATTGCCTTGTCGATTCCGAATCCTGACGGTGCAGACATTTTAAAAATTTTATAGCTTTCCGTTAAGACGATCTGAATATGCTTTTATAAATGATCCAGACTCCTTTTTTCTTGCTCATTGGCCACGTTTTCGTACACCACAGATTATTTTTGTTCAGAAGCAGCTAGACCGGATAAACGTGAAGATTCGAGATGTGCCTGCAGCAAATGTGTCCAGTCAGAATCTTAAGATAGAATTCGATGAGATTTTCCCCTCTAAGCCTAAGTTTCAATCATACAGGGTGTTAAATAGTCGGCTGCAAGATTATCTTACACACGCGAAAACAAAAATATAGTAGCCACAGATGCTTCAGTAATTGACGAAAAGGTAGGCGTAGGTATTTACTCCCCTTCTCTTGGCTGGTCATTTTCATTAAGACTGCCGGACTTCACCCCTGTGTTTGAAGCGGAACTCTCGGCAATTATACTGGCGCTGCGAAAACTAGATTTGAACGACCATTGCGCAATAATAATAAACAGATTCCCTGTCAGTATGTACGTCTCTAACAACTTCATCAAAATCAATTGCCTTAAAACGTTCCTTACGCTAGTTCCTCCACAGTTGAAACTTTTGAAATTATTATGGGTATCTGGCCATTGTGGATTAAAAATATATGAAATGGCCGACACACTAGCGAAAGCGGCATTGAACGGTCCAATAATTTCGGTCCTTCCTGTAGTAGCCAGCATAACTGCGATTAGGTATAGGAAATTTTCCCTTCGAGCAGACGCCATAGAATCAATAACTTCATGGACAGAATTTAGACATTTAAAATTTCCATGGAAAATCAAGTGGTGTCAAACTAGACAATTAGAAGTATTATTAACTAGATTACGATGCCGTGTACCCCTGTTGAATCTGTATGCACACAGGGCTGGTCTGGCGATATCTCCCCTCTGTCACTTTTGTTCGGAAATCGAATCAATAGAGCATTATTTTTATCGTATCGCCGCTATATATTACAAAGAAAAAGACTTCTTGAAACTCCATGTGCTAAGCTGGGGATAATCTTAACAATAGACGCTATTCTCACCTTCGGTGCTTCGGATTTGGGTGTCAGCCACAGGAATGTTTTTGATGCTGTTAGTGTTTTCCTTCATGAAACAAAACGAATGCGTTTTTAAATTCCTAATTGCAAACATGTTCCAATAGTAGCAATGAATCAATAAGAAAAAATCAATAAAAAGAATAAGACGTTCGGTAACACATTAATTTCATTATTCTAATTTCTAGGTAGGATGAAACGTCTGGGCTGAATGTACAAATAATTATTGCACTCGTTCTTTTTTATGTTTGCTTGCCTTTTGTGTGTAATGATTAGCTGTAACTTTAAAAATTCATATTGTAGCGAAGCGTGGAAGCCTGTAATGGGTCGCCCTCTCGAGCGCTTACTAGTGGGTCGTCCTCTTCCGCTCTTCGCGGACGGCACGCTCCTCGCGCTCAGAGTCGGCACCCCCGCCTTGACTGTCGCAGTCGTTTATCGTCGCCGAGTGCCCGCTAATAAACGTCTTTATATTTGGTGGAGGGTGCTGGGCTTTCACAACAACTTCGGCCCTCATTCGATGCCCCTGGCTCTTCGATCCCGTACCCTGCCGCCTACGATGCCTCAAGGACGCCTCCCCAGCAAACGGCCCCGCCTACACCGACCTCATGCCCAGGTGTGCCTCGTATCCGCGACCCTCCGGTCTTCACTGGCCGCAGATGGCACCGACGTGGAGGACTGGCTCTCGATTTACGAGCGCGTGAGTGTCCCCAATAAATGGGACGAGGCAGGAAAACTGGACTAACCTCGTTTTCTACGTCGCGGGTGTGGCGGGCTTGTGTACAACAACCACGCATCAGATTTTACAACGTGGTCCGACTTCAAGACCGCCATTATCAATGTGTTTGGCCGCCCTGCCGTTCGTAAGCTGCAGGGCCGAACAGCGCTTACGTGAACGCGCTCAGCAGGCCGGTGAATCATTCACCAGTACATTGGAGACGTCCTCGATTTCTGTAAGAAAGCCGACGCCACCATTGTCCGAATCTGACAAGATCCGGCACATCATGAAAGGCATCGACGACGACGCCTTCACCATGCTGCTCGCCAAGAACCCCAGCACAGTGGCTGAGGTCATAACGCTCTGCCAAAGCTATGAGGAGCTGCGCCGGCAGCGATCGATGACCCGTCGCTCTCCATCGCGCGACGCCGAGCTCGCTGGCTTGTCGACCATATCCGACCACTCCGCGTTGCTCGCAGAGATGAAGACATTCGTGCGCGAGGAAATCGCGCGCCAATTCTCTCTGCTGGACTTTGCTCGCCCGCAGTACGTTCAACAGCCGTCGACCACACTTCTGCCTCCGCTCCGTCGAGCAATTGAGCAAGAAATCGCAGAGCTCATGCCCGAGTACCACCAGCACCATACGGCTCCTGCACCCTTGAGTTACGCCCAAGTGGTCGCAAGACGCCCCAGCAATCCCTACGGCTGCCCCACACATTACGCCGAAGCCTCCGCTCGACCTCATTCTTTCGAAGCGGATGTACCGGTAACCTGCGCCGACGTCACGCACAGGCCACGACTGCAGCCCACCGTCCAGTCCCTATCAGTTGCCGCCCCGTCAATCCCGTCCTGCACCATGGGCGGGCCCTGCCCCAGCGAACCGATGCGCACACCTGACAACCGCCCCATATGCTTTGCATGCGGTTACGCCGGCCACGTGGCGCGCTATTGCAATCGCGTGCAGCCGGCCTAGAGTTGCGTCGCCTGCCACCAGCCCGGCGAACCGCCCATATTACGACCCAACCTACGCCTCTGTCGCCGACGTCTCGCCCCGCTCCATCTACCCGCCGTTCACCGTCACCACGACGCCGCTCGCTGTCACCGATGCCGTCCACGTCTGGTCCACGAGACCAGGAAAACTAGTCGTCGCAGTCCACGAGGCAAGGGCTGCGATGCTGTCGAACTGCGAAAGCCCCTCAGCGAAGCCCATCGAACGTGATAGACGTGTTTGTGGACGGTGTTCGTGCATCTGCCCTTATCGACACTGGAGCCGCCGTATCCGTTATGGACGCAAAGCTTAGCCGAATACTGCGAAAAGTGGACGACGCCACTTTCCGGGCTCTCCCTCCGTACAGCCACGCGCCAAAGCATTCACCCTACAGCGGATATGCACAGCCCGCGTCATGATTAAGGACGCTATGTACGCCGTCGAATTGATCGTAATTCCTGCATGCTCTCACGACGTCATCCTCGGATGGGATTTTCTCTCCCGCCACGACGCCGTAATTCATTGCGCACCCGCCGAATAGAGCTCTCACCATTCTCTAATTTGACGCCGGCAGACGGTCCATCGGCTGCGAGCAAGGTACTCGTCAAAGACGACATAAAAGTGCCTGCAAACTCGTCAACGGCGGTGTCAGTCTACTGCGCCAGCCTATCCGACACCGTTGCACTCCTCTCGCCATATGACCTGTTTGCACGAGGAAAGGCTTGCTGGTGCCTTTCGCGACCGTTCAAGTCGACCCAGGGCAGCACCTCTATTTTTGTAATCAACCCCTCCCCGTACAGTGTTACGTTGGTGCGAGGGGAATGTCTGGGCAGCGTAGAACCCCTCGAAGACGCACAAGTTATGGACGAGCCCGATGATTCGCACGGCCGAAGTTCGAGTACGCTCAGTGCTGTTTCGACATCTGGTTCATACACGCTGACGTATTTGGTTCCTCCATAGCTGACAACCTTACGCAGGTCCAGCGTTCCAGCTTTTGGACCTGTTGGAAGAATTTCGCCCTTCTTTCGATGTCGCTCAAACTTCTCTCGGCCGCACGTCGGCCGTTACGCATGGCATCGACACTGGCGACCACCTGCCACTGCGGCAACGTCCATATCGTGTATCTCCCGCCGAACGCCGTGTAATCACCGAGCAAGTCGACGACATGCTTCGACGTGATGTCATTCGACCCTCTAACAGCCCTGGGCGTCTCCTGTCGTTTCTTGTTGCGAAGAAGGACGGTTCTGTGCGGTTCTGTGTGGACTACAGACGACTCAACAAGTATCACTCGTAAGGACGTGTATCCACTGCCGCGATAGACGACGCGATTGACAGCCTGCAAGGCGCCGAATTCTTTTCATCTCTCGATTTGCGCTCAGGGTACTGGCAAGTACCTATGTCTGATGACGCTCGACCGAAGACCGCCTTTGTCACGCCCGACGGCCTGTACGAATTTAACGTCATGCCGTTTGGGCTGTGTAATGCGCCCGCCACCTTTGAGCGCATGATGGATACCGTTCTGCGTAACCTGAAATGGCACACGTGCTTGTGCTACCTCGACGACGTCGTCGTGTTTGCTCCGGACTTCTCCAGCCATCTCAACGCCTACGGCATGTTTTGATGCGTTTGAGCGACGCCGGTCTGCAACTGAATCTAAAGAAGTGCCGATTTGCAGCACGGGCAGCTGACAATCCTCGGCTACGTCGTGTCCAAGGACGGAATTCTTCCTGATCCCGCCAAGCTTCGGGCCGTGACTGAGTTCCACAAACCTACGTCCGTCAAAGAACTGCGCAGTTTCGTAGGACTGTGTTCCTACTTTCGGCGCTTCATTCGAAATTTCGCGACTATCATATCGCCACTGACGAGCTTCTCGTGAAGTAACGGGCCCCTCCATTCGTGGTCGTCGGAGTGCGACGACGCTTTCGCAAAGCTCCGTCGTTTGTTGACGTCGCCTCCCATACTACGCCACTACGACCCTGCGGCCCCTACAGAGGTACACACAGACGCTAGCGGTGTTGGCCTTGGCGCTGTCCTTGCGCAGCGCAAACCAGGGTTCCCTGAATATGTCGTGGCATATGCAAGTCGTACGCTTACTAAGCCGAGACCAATTACACCGTCACCGAAAAGGAATGCCTGGCGATCATCTGGGCCCTTACGAAATTCCGACCTTATTTGTATGGTCGCCCATTTGATGTCATCACCGACCATCATGCACTATGCTGGTTGTCGTCATTGAAGGATCCCTCAGGCCGCCTCGCCCGCTGGGCACTTCGCCTACAGGACTACGATATCCGCGTGCTGTACCGCAACGGACGCCAGCATGCTGACGCCGACGCACTCTCGCGCTCCCCCTTGCCTGACAATACTTCCAGCTCAGTGTCTCACAATGCCGTTTCGTCTATCGACATTCAAACCATCGCCACTGAACAGCGCAAGGATCACTGGATTGCCTCACTGATAGCCTTGCTGAGTGATCCATCGGCGACACCATCCACTCGCGCATTGCGTCGTCAAGCGCACCATTTCGCCGTTCGCGACGACCTCCTCCACCGACGCAATTACGGCGACGGCCGCCAGTGGCTACTCGTAATACCCCGCAGTCTGCGTTCTGACATATGCGAGTCGTTCCACTCTGACCCGCAGTGTGCACACTCTGGGGTATCGAAAACCTACCACCGCATTCGCCAACGGTTCTTTTGGAGAGGGATGTACCGCTACGTGCAGAAGTTCGTACGCTCCTGCATCGATTGTCAGCGCCGCAAAACTTCAACGCACCTGTCGCCGGCAGGTCTGCAACCTCTACCTTGCCCTGACCGGCCGTTTGGGCGCGTTGGCATCGATTTGTATGGACCACTTCCTCTAACGTCGGCTGGTAACCGCTGGGCCATCGTCGCTGTTGACCACCGTACGCGATACGCCGAAACTGCCGCCCTCCCAGCGGCTACAGCGCGCGATGTTGCCTCCTTCCTGCTGCACCAATTCATGCTGCGCCACGGTCCACCCCAGGAGCTCCTCAGCGATCGAGGTCGTGTCTTCTTGTCCGAAGTCGTCGAAGCCATTCTCAAAGAGTGCAACGTTGTTCACCGGAAAACTACTGCTTACCACCCGCAGACGAATGGCCTCACCGAACGCTTTAACCGCACGCTCGGCGACATGCTCTCGATGTACGTCGCCGCCGATCACACAAATTGGGATGCCATTCTGCCTTTTGTCACCTACGCCTATAATACCGCCCCGCAGAGCACTACTGGTTTCTCGCCCTTTTTCTTATTGTACGGCAGGCACCCGTCGCACACAATCGACACAATCCTTCCCTACAAGCCGGACCCGTCTGAGTGTGCGCCTATTTCTGCCACAGCAAGACTCGCTGAGGAGTGTCGGGAGCTTGCCAAGACATTTACTACGAATGATCAAGAGCGGCAGAAGAGCATTCGCGGTGACACCACCACTTCTGCGCCCACGTTCCTCCCTGGAGCACTCGTATGGCTCTCGGTCCCTACCACTGCACCTGGCCTCTCTTCAAAACTACTGCCGAAATACGACGGCCCCTACCGTGTCGTCGAACGCACGTCCCCGGTCAACTACGTGATCGAACCCTTGAACCATCTTCGGACATGCGCCGTCGAGGGCGCGACATTGTCAACGTGGAGCGCCTGAAAACCTACCATGACCCGCTCATAGTGACAAGCAGTTCGGTCGCCAGGCGGCTCCCTTTTCGTACCCGGGGTAATTGTAGCGAAGCGTTGGAAGCCTGTAATGGGTCGCCCTCTCGAGCGCTTACTAGTGGGTCGTCCTCTTCCGCTCTTCGCGGACGGCACGCTCCTCGCGCTCAGAGTCGGCACCCCGCCTTGACTGTCGCAGTCGTTTATCGTCGCCGAGTGAGTGCCCGCTAATAAACGTCTTTATAATATAAACAATTCTTGGCCAATCCCCCAGTGTGGGTATGAGCCATGTGTAGAGGCACATCATCATCATCATATTCTTCTTCTTCTTCTTCTTCTTCTTCTTCTTCTTCTCTTCTTCTCTTTCTTCTTCTTCTTCTTCTTCTTCTTCTTCTTCTTCGGCGCACACGACGGCTTCCGTGAGTTCGTCTTTGACGGTGCACCAGGTTGACCAGCTGGGCTCGTCACGCCCATACAGCGGAGATGTGGTGGACCAGAGGCGATGCATTTCAATTCTATACTGGCTGCCTTCCCTGCATTTTTTCTTTCCTTGTTCAACTGTTCCACAATAATCAGTGACGAACTATTTTTTTTTTTTTTCACCAGCATTTTACGCGTTCGTCACGTAAGTGCTCTTCCGGTAGCGAAGACTTCGTTATATCTTAACAGAATCGTCCAATATCGCTCTGATATTATAGGACCGTACATGTCATACCTACGCCGTTCTAGAAACGGCTTGGCGGTTACCGGAGGCTACTCGAACACACGTTGGCACATTACAATCAAGGCCTCCACTGTCCCCGCGAGTACCGAGGGCCAACAACAAGTGGGCGTCCACGCCAACGTTCGTACTACGTGCATATCTGCATGCCCTGTGCATCTCTCTCTTTCGCCCTAATCAAGCTTCAACACCATGGAAATCGGTGCTTTCGACTCTAATAAGCAAATTCAGAAACCTGAATTTGCCAGGAGTTCACATTCAAGGCCTTCTCGATACCTTACGACAGCCAGGAGTCCAGACGCATCAATTTCAGCAGGTATATATCGTCCCAATAATCTATGACAAGCACCAAGATCATGGTCGAGTGGCTAAGACACTTGGTTCATGGTAGTGGGACACCCGTGGATTCTAACCTAGAATCGCAGGGTGGAATTGTGGGAGTAGAGCTCGTGTTGGCTGCTGCGTCAGGTCAGGGCCGCAAACCCGGCCCGGCTGTGTCGGGCTCCTCACCTCAGAGCGGCAGTCGGGTTTGCGGGGCGCCTTCGCAGCTGCGGTGGGTAAGCTCGGAGGAGCTGTGAGGGTTGACCCCCGTAGCTGGAAGGCGATTGGAAGGAGGGGGTTACCCACAATTTGTCATATATATATTTTTTTCTTTTTTTTCGCTATATCCCTAACTTCTTGGTTTTAGTGCAAAGGCCTAAAACCTTTGCAATACTTTGAAGTTTAGTATTATTACCATCGTCAAAGTGCAGTGTTCCTCATCATTATCGTCACCATCACTCAAAGCCCGGCCCTGTAGGTGTATCAGTAGGTGTATCCGAGGCACTGTTGGAAGGTTATCATCATAATCGTGATCGTCGTCGTGATCGTCGTCGTCACGCGATCTCAGTACTGGGCATGAGCCATGTTCTGACGTCCTCAACAGCACAGGAACAGTACCACCCGGTACTATAGGATTAGTACAGGCTGCTCACTTGTTCTCCTGCTCTAATACAAATCGGTGACGCTTGACGTTCGGTACTTTGTCATCTAAGGCCCGGGAAGTCGGCGCTCCGCCGCCATGGATTTGGACTCCGACAAAGGTGCATATCGACTTTATTGATCTCCCCGAGTTCTGTTTCTCCGAATGGAAAGTGGTGGTTTTTCTGCCCACGCCCAAGCCTACTTCCGTAAGAATTATGTCATGCCAGAGATGGCCAGGCGCGAGTACGTCATGGGTTCGTCCAAACATCCGTCGCATTCTGGTTGCGTGACATTGGCCACGATCGAAGTGACATTCAGCTGCTCCTGTCATCGACAGGCTTGGTGACGGAAAGAATGTCAAGGTACTGCTTCGTTGAGAGACACGACTTATAGTCACTGTATCTCGTGGCGTCCTCGTCTCAGAATATTGCTCCCGCGTCATTCTTACCATTGGTATTACGTGAGAAGTAGCCGTCGTCATCACGTGTGACTAAAGTGTATTTTAGTGGCTAAATGCATCAGGGCAATAAGGTGTTAATTTGGGCTGGTTGGTGCATACTAGATGAATTGAGTAACAGCGCAAGGAACGGGACTGCGATAATTGTTAGCTTGGACGTACTGGTGCATACTGTCTTCAGACTCTCAGTCTGTTTGTCCCGTTCCGTTGAACTGTTACGCAATTCTTAGCTCCTGGCAGTTGCTACACTAGCGAAAAAACAGTACACTTGTCGAAACATTGGTTCCAGCGACACTTCCTCTTAAACGATTTCTCATCAACTAAACGTATTTTTACGCTAACTGAATATAACAGCACAGAAAGACAACGTATTCTTCGGTGGTCATCTGTACGTGTTACTGAATAGCGTTATTCCGCTAGCGTAGACATTCATGCATCGAACACGTACTCGCTGAGGCAGGCGTGCTCGCAATTTTTTTCGTTCTTAAATGCACCTAGAAATTGATTTGCCATCTTCGCTAATTACGTGTTCAGTATCAGCTCTGAATTAAAGTTTTCCTCACGAAATCGCGAGTGACCTTTTGTGAATGCCGCCCCTGATATGCAAGCGCGCCTTTCCGTTTGTTGTACCTGTTATAGCCGTGCGGGACGTCCCACTTGCGGATCTATGATGTAAACAGGGGCGAGTGTTCCTCAATGAGATTCAGCTGCAGCAATAACGTCGCGTGCGCCGTCCAATTTGTCACGGCCAGCGCAGCTGTCTCCTCCCTCCCCGCTGTCCTAGACGGGGAATAGGTTACATACACGAAGTGCGTGGGCACTCCTCGGCAGCGCCTATACGACGCCTGTTGACAGTGCGTATGACGTCATGGCTCTCCTGGACAGTGCCTACGATCGCTGTTCAGATGGTGACGTTGCCGTTAATAAACGGAGACAAATGTGTATTTTTTGTGAATCAACTAACTCAAGCAAGTGGCAAAGTTGTGTTTTATTATTTCCCGTCTCCTTGTTTGTGCTGTATTTCGGTACAGTTATGCTTGTTATTCTGTGTACTGAACATTAGTTCACTATGCTTGGGCTTCTTGTTCGGGTAGAGGTAAATAAATCAAACTTATTTTATAATCGCGATATCGTTTCGAAGTGCAACAATAACAGGTAAACGTGCTACGAAAAGACAAAAAAAGAAATCG
>NC_051179.1:82798805-82826018 GCF_013339695.2 Rhipicephalus sanguineus | reverse complement strand
ACATATCTCTTAAAATCCGGATGCATGCCTCCGAATAATTATTGTTGTGCCCCCGTTGTCATCAGGCCTGCCCTTGTACCAGCAACACCCACTGCTGCTACCACTGGAGGAATGCCTGCACTCGCTGGCTGTACGGCACATGACCTAATGCATGCAGAGCCTCTTTAGCTGCTGCAGCTCCTGTCATTCGGGCATGCAGGATCTTCAACAGAAAAGCAAGCATTTCCAGGTAATCAATTACCCCTGTGACAGCCATTATATTGTCGCGGGTTTAAAACACAGGGGCTTTATTCAGAAAGGCGTACGGCGTGTCGTACTCCAAGATAGCGCTGAAGGCGTGCAGCAGCCAAGAACGTCTTCTTTTTCAGTCTTTCCCGCTGCGCCTCTCGAGCGCACCGGCTGTCTTCCTTGTCGTCGCCAGCGTATAGTATGGACGCGGCATTACCCTCCCTCCAGAGCGAGCATCGTCTCGATGCTCACGTTAGCAGTCGATGCGCAGTTAGCGAGTGGGCGGTCACATCACTCAGAAAAGTACGGCTTCATGCGTACCACGTGCACTGTCTCAGGCAGATGCTGGCGGCGCTTTGAACAAGAAGAGCCGTCAGCGACGACTTCGTACGTGACGTCGCTAAGGCGGCGCAGAACCTTGTAGGGTCCGAAGTATCGGCGCAGAAGTTTCTCCGAAAGGCCTCGCCGTCGTACAGGGAACCAAACCCAGACTCTTTCCCCGGGCTTAAAGGTGACGAATCGATGGCGGAGATTGTACCGTTGAGCGTCAAGTTCTTGCTGGCTAGTTATTCTGACGCGGGCAAGCTGTCTTGCTTCCTCGGCGCGCTCAGTGAAATCTGCGGCGTCCGTCTCTGAATCATGGTCATGAGGCAGCATAGCATCAAGCATCGTAGTTACGTCTCTGCCGTGAAGTAGTGCAAACGGTGTCATTTTCGTTGTTTCCTTGCGTGCCGTGTTATACGCGAATGTGACGTACGGCAAAATCCTGTCCCAATTCTTGTGTTCCACGTCGACGTACATGCAAAAGCATGTCGGCGATAGTCTTGTTCAGTCGTTCCGTAAGTCCATTTGTTGTGGGTGATAAGCTGTCGTCTTCCTATGCGCTGTACCATGAGCGTAGCACAGTGCGCAACAGCTCGGCTGTAACGCGGTACCTTTGTCTGTATTCACGACCGCAGGAGCACCATGTCTCAGCACGATGTCTCAATGAAGAACCGGGCCGCTTCAGCTGCAGTGCCGCTCGGAAATCGCCTTGTCTCGGCGTATCGGGTGAGGTAGTCCGTCGCCACTATAAACCATTTGTTGCCGCTGTCCGATGTTGGAAAATGGGCCCAAAAGGTCCATGCCAATTTGAGCGAACGGAGTTTCCGTACTGGGAACGGGATGTAATAGCCCAGCGGGTTTGACCGGTGGTACCTTGCGCCTGCTGACAGTCAATGCATGTTCGCACGTAATGTTCACCTCCACTGCTATTCTTGGCCAGTAGTATTTTCTTTGATACGTGTTAATGGTTCTTGTGAAACCGAGGTGGCCCGACGTGGCTTCGTCATGACAGGCTTGCAAAATTTCTTTGCGGAGGATTTCCGGAACTACCAGCAGATAGCTTTTGCCTGTTGATGAGAAATTCTTCTTATAGAGAATTCCGTTACGCAAGCAGAATGCTGATAAATTTCTCGAAAACACTCTCGGCGCATTCGTGGCTCGTCCATTCAAGAAGTCTATTAGTGAGTTGAGCTCCGGATCGTCTTGCTGTTGCCCGGGAGATGAACAAGCCGCATCGCAACATCCTAAAAAACCTGCGCATTCATCATCCTCTGGGCTCGGTGGTTTAATCGGTGATCTTGACAGGCAATCGGCATCTAAGTGCTGCCTTCCCGACTTGAGACTACGGTCATGTCGTACTCCTGAAGCCGTAAGCTCCAGCGTGCCAAACGTCCAGACGGGTCTTTCATGTTGGTCAACCAACACAGCGAGTGGTGGTCGCTTACCACTTGGAACGCGCGGCCATATAAATACGGGCGAAACTTTGCAACTGCCCAAACGACAGCCAGACACTCCTTCTCAGTTGTTGAGTAGTTGGACTCAGCACGGGACAAGGTTCTGCTAGCGTAGGCAACTACTCTCTCTCCGCACCATCTTGGCACTGAACAAGAACAGCGCCGAGGCCCACATTGCTGGCGTCTGTATGGATGGCTGTTGGTGCATCCTCATCGAAGTGAGCGAGTACGGGCGGAGTTTGTAGACGCTGCCGCAACTCGTTGAACGACGCTTCTTGCTCTTCGCCCATACAAACGCAACATCTTCCCTTGTGAGGCGGGTGAGTGGAGAGGCGATGTGTGCAAAGTCCGCTATAAATCGCCGGTAATAGGCACAAAGACCCAGGAAACGTCGGACCGCCTTCTTATCTACAGGCCTTGCGAACTTGGCGACGGCTGCAGTTTATCTGGGTCAGGCTTAACACCTTCCTGATGACCACATGCCCCAGGAACTGAAGTTCTTCGAAGCCGAAGTGGCATTTTTCTGGTTTCAATGTGAGTCTGCGGACCGTATGGCTTGGAGGACAGACCGCAGCCGTTTTAGGTGTTCTTCAAACGTGGCTGAAAAAACAATCACGTCGTCAAGGTACACAAGACACGTTTTCCATTTCAGACCGGAGAGAACGGTATCCATGAGCCTTTGAAACGTGGCTGGGGCCGAGCATAAACCGAAAGGGAGGACTTTGAATTCATAAAGCCCGTCAGGCGTCACGAATGCGGTCTTTTCTCGGTCACGCTCATCTACTTCTATTTGCCAGTAACCACTTTTAAGGTCCATTGACGAGAAGTAGCGCGCATGCCGTAGCCTGTCCAAAGAGTCGTCGATCCGTGGCAGCGGATAAACATCTTTCTTCGTAACGCTGTTGAGCTTACGATAATCAATGCAGAAACGCAAGCTGCCATCTTTCTTTTTCACGAGTACCACCGGTGATGCCCAAGGGCTTTTTGATGGTTGGATCACATCATCCTCTAGCATCTTCTTGACCTGCTGCTGTATGACCTCACGTTCTTTCTGAGCGACGCGATATGGGTTCTGTCGGATGGGTCTTGCTGTCTCTTCCGTGATTATACGGTGTTTAGTCAGCGGCGTTTGACCCACTCGTGACGTCGAGGAAAAGCAGTCCTTGAACCGGCCAAGGAGTTCCATAAGACGACATCTTTCAGTGGGCGTTAACCTTGGGCCGATGTCGACATCTGGTGCCTGCGGTGCTGTACAAGCCGTTGCTTCCCCTTGCATAGCAAGGCAGTCGTAAGAGTAGTCGAGTTCCTCGAGGTATGCCACAGCAGTGCCTTTACCAATGTGCCGGCGCTCGTTCGTAAAATCAACTAAGCTGACGATGCCGCGAGCGATGGCAACGCCTTGACGGAAGAGAAGGGCAGTTACACGTTCGGCTATGGCGTCTTCATTACACTTCACGCTGCAACTGACGGAAACAAGACTACATGACAGCGGCGGCACGCAGACGTCTTCGTCTACCACACGTAACGCCTGGGGTCTTGGTCTGCGTCCGAGGTCACGGGATTGTCAGAGGCAAATGTTATCACGCCTTCACGTATGTTGACAACGGCGCCGTACTCCCTTAAGAAGTCCATTCCTAGTATCAGAGGTTTGCAGCACTCCGGTAGGATCACGAATGAGGCTACAAAAGCTCTATTCCCGATCGTGAGTCTTGCTGTACATTTGCCTGAAGGCGTCATTACCTGGCCTCCAGCATTTCGAATATAAGGGCCCGTCCATTCCGTTCTGACTTTCTTGAGTTCGCCTGCCAGTCGCTCACTTATAATAGAAAAGTCTGCGCCAGTATCGACTAAGGCCGTCACTTCAAGCCCATCAATGTCACGGTGAGGTCGGCAGTCACAGTTTTCTCGGCGTAATCTTCTTGTTCGTCGTTCTCATGTTTCGGCAACAATGGGGGATTTTCGGCAATTCGAGGACCTGCAACCTTCCCCCCAGAGGTCGCTGCTTTCAGTTTCCCCGCCGTGGGCTGGGAGACCGACCTCTAACGGCGTCAGCAAAACTACGGCGGCTCGGTGAAGCAAAACGAGCCGGGGATGGTGAGCGCGTCCGGAAGGTAGCGGAGCTCTCCTGCCGGCCAGCCAGGTCGTCGTCGATGGGGGCGCGGCTTTCACAAAACTGTCGGCGCGTAGCGGCAGGTGCACTTCCGCGGTATCCAGCTGGACGATGGGGGCAAAAACGGTAAATGTGCCCTGGCTCTCCACAATTGTAGCACAGTGGCCGACGATCCGCAGTGCGCCATATATCCGTCTTACGCAGTTGAGGTCGCCTTATGGGATCCTGCTGGGCCCAGGCTGCAACAGGTGGCGGTTGGCGGTACTGCGCGGGCGCGGGCATGGGCAACGGTCGACGAACAGCGTCTGCATAGCTGTATGCGTCCGGCTGGTACGATGGTGCTGGAGCCAAGGGACGACGTACAGCGTCACCGTAGCTATATGCGTTAGGCTGGTACGACTCATCAGGGTATTGCTCGGGAGAGGCAAACGCTTGCCGAAGTTCCTGGCGGACGACTTCAGCGACGGAGGCGACCGTGAACTCCTGCTGCTGCGGCGCTTGCGACGGCGATGTGCACCTTGCGTTCTCCTTAGCAATCTCCTCGCGCACGATCTGTCGAATGAGTAAGCGTAGAGAGCACTCATCGGTCGCAGTGAGTGCTGCGGCACCTGCAGGTGCACCGGTGGTTCGGCGATCGCATTGATGGTACCGTTGCTGCAGCGCCCGCTCTATTGCGGTGGCTTCCCTGATAAACTCGTCGACTGTTGTCGGCGGATTGCGCACGAGACCAACAAACAGCTGTTCTCTGACGCCCCTCATGAGATGGCTTAGCTTCTTAGCCTCGGACATGTTGGGGTCAGCGCGGTGGAACAAACGCACCATATCCTCGGCAAACATGGCGACGCCTTCATGTAGCTGTATGGAATGCGTGACTCAAGAAGGCGTTGTGCGTTTTCACGTCGGTCTGTGTTGCCGAAGGTATCGCGTAACCGACGGCAAAACTCGTCCCATGTTGTCAGAGTTGCCTCGCGGTTTATGAACCCCGTCCTTCGCACCGTCTTCAAGGGCAAAGTATACTGGAAGAGAGTTCTCGTCGGGGCTCCAGTGGTTCGACTTCGCTACCCGTTCAAACCTCCTCAAGCCAGTCTTCCGCATCTTCGTTCGCGCGGGCCGTGAAATGGTTCGGGAATCCGAAGATTCTGAGACCGTTACCGCGTAGGGCTCCTTGAAAACGCCATTTCTTGAGCAGGGGTGGCTGTCGGCAGCGGGGGGTCCCTTGTACAAGGCCAAATTCTGGTCTCAGACCTTGCAGGCGACGGCTTGAGCGGTGTACAGGCGCGGTCCTCCACGCGTGGCGGTCTCGTGGGGCTGGATGCAGGGCTGCTCACAGAGTACCGATCATGAGGCGATGGTACCCAGCTCCTCCACCAGTGTCGCGGGTTATAAAACACAGGGGCTTTATTCAGAAAGGCGTACGGCGTGTCGTACTCCAAGATAGCGCTGAAGGCGTGGCAGCAGCCAAGGACGTCTTCTTTTCAGTCTTTCCCGCTGCGGCCTCTCGAGCGCACCGGCTGTCTTCCTTGTCGTCGCCAGCGTATAGTATGGACGCGGCAATATCAATCAGCATCCAGGACAGTTAGTAGAGAACTAAACACCTGCTCTATGTAACTATCTAGCATATACGTTTAAGAACGGGAGGACTTTGAGCTTCCACGTGCAGCTCACGCAGTTGAGGAAGAGACCGAAACAAAAAAAGCCGGCAGATCCCACGCATTGTGGGAATCGATGTAATGCGAAGCAGCCAGCAAAGAGCTGCATACATCGTCTTGTATGTCATTGAGGATAATGCGTGTCATGGTTTTCATGTTAACTCCTATTATTTATGTTCGTCACAAAGTAACGTCGCGCAATACCAACTTGGGGGTCGATCAACCTAGACAAACGGCCGCCAGGGCACCATGAGCGTGGCACGTAAGTCATGCTGTACATGACATGTGTGTCATGACTTTCATGTTAACTCGTGTTTTTTATGTTCGTCACACAGTCACGTTGCAAGATACCAATTTGAGTGCATATCAAGCTAGCGAAACGGTCGCCAGCGCACAATGAGCGTGGCACGTAAGTCATGCTGTACGTGACATGCGTGCCATGATTTTCATGATAACTCGTGTTATTTATGTTCGTCACACGGTCACGTCGCAAGATACCAATTTTGGTGTATATCAATCTAGCGAAACGGCCGCCAGCGCCCCATGAGCGTGGCACGTAAGTCATGCTGTACATGACATGCGTGTCATGATTTCATGTTAACTCGTGTTTTTATGTTTGTCACACAGTCGCGTCGCGCAAGACCAATCCAGGGGTAGATCAAGCTATCGAAACGGCCACCAGCGCGCCATGAGCGTGGCACGTAAGTCATGCTGTACATGACATGCGTGTCATGATTTTCATGATAACTCGTGTTATTTATGTTCGTCAAACGGTCACGTCGCAAGATACCAATTTTGGTGTATATCAATCTAGCGAAACGGCCGCCAGCGCCCCATGAGCGTGGCACGTAAGTCATGCTGACATGACATGCGTGTCATGATTTTCATGATAACTCGTGTTATTTATGTTCGTCACACGGTCACGTCGCAAGATACCAATTTCGGGTGCATATCAATCTAGCGAAACGGCCGCCAGCGCCCATGAGCGTGGCACGTAAGTCATGCTGTACATGACATGCGTGTCATGATTTTCATGATAACTCGTGTTATTATGTTCGTCACACGGTCACGTCGGAAGAGATCAATATTGGTCTATATCAATCTAGCGAAACGGCCGCCAGCACCCCATGAGCGTGGCACGTAAGTCATGCTGTACATGACATGCGTGTCATGATTTTCATGTTAACTCGTGTTTTTATGTTTGTCACACAGTCACGTCGCGCAAAACCAATTCCGGGGTAGATCAAGCTATCGAAACGGCCACCAGCGCCCCATGAGCGTGGCACGTAAGTCATGCTGTACATGACATGCGTGTCATGAATTTCATGATAACTCGTGTTATTTATGTTCGTCACACGGTCACGTCGCAAGATACCAATTTTGGTGTATATAAAAGCTAGCGAAACGGCCGCCAGCGCACCATGAGCGTGGCACGTAAGTCATGCTGTACATGACATGCGTGTCATGATTTTCATGTTAACTCGTGTTATTTATGTTCGTCACACAGTCACGTCACAAGATACCTATTTTGGTGTATATCAAGCTAGCGAAACGGCCGCCAGCGCACCATGAGCATAGCATGCAAATCATGCTGTACATGACATTCGTGTCATGATTTTCATGTTATGACTTGTCATTTATGTTCGTCATACAGTCATGTTACGCCATACCAATTTGGTGCACATTCGATTAACCAAGCGACCAGGAGAGCACAAAGTCGTAGGTGGCTAGATAGATAGATAGATAGATAGATAGATAGATAGATGATAGATAGATAGATAGATAGATAGATAGATAGATAGATAGATAGATAGATAGATAGATAGATAGATAGATAGATAGATAGATAGAGATAGGAGATAGATAGATAGATAGATAGATAGATAGATAGATAGATAGATAGATAGATAGATAGATAGATAGATAGATAGATAGATAGATAGATAGATAGATAGATAGATAGATAGATACGGTCAAAGTCGCAGAAGTTCGCTAAGAAATGCTTCGCATTTAAAATGGCGTCATCGTGCTTTTTTTTTTGTATGCGACGCTTGTGTGTGTGCTGACGAAAATGTATGCGTGCGCATGTGTGCGTGCGCGTGTATGTATGTGTGTGCAGTGTTTGCGGATGAGATGTGCATGTGTTGGGTGTGGGGGAGGGGGGGGGGCGTGTGTGTATCACTCGCGTGCTGCGTATAGAATGTACTGCAGCGGTGTTGCACGTTTTGTGTATACAAGGTATGCTGCAGCTGTGCAGCTGTATAATGCTGCACCGTGCAGCAACGTTTCCGACGTTCGGTCCTGTCAACATCCTCCGATTCGAGCAACATTAAGCGGAATTGATTGAACGCACGATTCGGTCACTCCCACCGGGGAATACGCGATCGCACGCTGAAGCAGTGCTGAAGTCCTTCTGTGTCAATTGCTTCCATATACTCTCCGGTCTGCGCAGTAAGCTCAAACGACCCAAAGACCTGGCTTCCAAAGGCACGCCGACGTGAATAAGCATGCATGCGCTACGCAGCCATGATCGAAAACGAATGACAAATTCCGCGCGTTCAACACGTAAAAAAGTAATAATAAGCAAAAAAAATGTTGCACCTCTACATTGTCGCGGACGGCTGTCGAGAAAGCTGGCGTTCCCGTGCGACGGACGTGCGACGGCTTGCCTTTCATACGAGCGGCGGTCGATTCAGTTTGCATTTGCTTTTCCTTACTTAGCTCGGTTTAATTTCGGTTCCCGTTCTGCGTGCACTCAGAATAGACGTGTCTAGTGGCGGCAGCGGTGCGTCTCTTCCGTTCTGCATGTCGCTGTCGTGTATCGATTCTGTTCAATTCGGATCTGCCGGAGCTTGCTTCGTGTTCTTTTTCCCTTTTTTTTTTCTTTGTGTGTGTGAGTAAGTTATCTGTCCAACCCGTATATCGACACCGGAAACGAATATAGACGCCTACACTATACATAGAAGGCAACCAGCTACAGGCTTTGTCAATGCGCAGCACCTGGACACTTATACGCCGCGCTTGCTGCACTCGACGGGGGTTTGCTTAACCTTGATTACCCAGTAATCATTGGTGTTTCTTCCGGAGTAAACAGGCACGTTATTACTAGAATGTAACGCGCTGGAGGTAGCCTTTCTTTCGCGTTCGCCCTCACGCGACTAAAGATACTTTGTAAACGCAAGAAGTAACTGCCTCTATCGTCCCATTATGCTGCGTCGGCTGTACAGGCTAGACGACATTTACGATATTCACTATATATATATATATATATATATATATATATATATATATATATATATATATCTATATATATATATATATATATATATATATATATATATATATATATATATATATATATATATATATATATATATGCTTTAGGCCTCAAAAGACGTTATAGTTAAACCTGAGAATGAGGCTTCCCGGAAACGCACGGGTGCTTTACTTAAATCGGCCGTCGCACCTCGAAGGAGCAGTTCGCATCAATCTTCATGGGGCACGCGCCGTGTGTCGCAGAAGGTGGTGACCAAATGTGCAGTCAGCCAAGCAAATTAAGCACGTAGGCAAAGCCAACTGCCCGTGACGGTAAATGGCGTTCCGCCATCAGCTCTGAAGAGATATAGGTTGCAGTAGCATGTATGTGTGCTTACCGTGCAGGCAAACGAAACCGCGTGCTTTTCCAGTGTATACATAGGTATACATATAAGCACATATATGTAGATATCGAAGTCAAGTACTACGGTGAAGGCCTTCTATTGCTCAAGAAAAAAAAAAGAAAAAAAGATCCGGCAACGGCGGCGTCAACACGAATGGTACCAAAAGTCGTGTGGCGCATAGGCGCGCATATACCCGGGTAAGGATAAAGTTGAACAAAATGTGACTTAAGGTGAATTAAGGAAAATCAAATGTTAATTAATGTAATTAAATGTAAGTTACATTTAATAAAGCGAATCAAATATGAACGGTGAATAAAGTAGTCAAACGAATTAAATGTGAATAAAGCATAGATTAACCGTGAATCAAACGTGAGATTATAGCCTTTCGCTGCGCTCTCCGTAGAAATGGCTGAAAGGACAGTCAACTTTTTCGTTGTCTTGCGGGCAACAAGATGGCGAAAACTGATTTGACTCTATAGTACATGCCGTTGTATTCAGTGCAGTGCGTGAGTGTCAACTCCTTCTATCTATCTATCTATCTATCTATCTATCTATCTATCTATCTATCTATCTATCTATCTATCTATCTATCTATCTATCTATCTATCTATCTATCTATCTATCTATCTATCTATCTATCTATCTATCTATCTGTCTGTCTGTCTGTCTGTCTGTCTGTCTGTCTGTCTGTCTGTCTGTCTGTCTGTCTGTCTGTGCGTGCGTGCGTAGGATACGAAGGTGAATGCTGAGTGAACGATAAGTGTTGCCAGGCGTAAGTCACGAACGCCGCCAACTTGGTACGCGCCGCTGCGGTGGCCTTGTGGTTACGGTGCTACGCTGATGAGCAGAAAGACGTGGGTTCGATCTAGGCGGAGACGGTCGCATTTCGATGGAGGAGAAATGCTAGAGGCCCGTGTACTGTGAAATTTCAGAGTATGTTAAAGAACCCCAGCTGGTCCAGATTCCTCCTATAACCCTCCACTACGGTGCATCTCAGCCTGAGTCGCTTCGGGACGTTAAACTCCACAAATCAACCAACCAACTTCGTACACGGATGCAGCACGATCACCCCATAAATCTGCTGTGAGCTAGAACCGTACAATGCAGCCAGGTGATAGCAGCAATAGGGACCGGAAGCTGGTGTCGTTAACTCTATATTGCGAAACATTAACGCTTATAGTGCAGTGACCCGATAATAACTGATGGTGGCGCGCTGATTGCTTCAACACCAGGTACAAAGGAATTGATAAAGCAGTAATTAAAATAAAGTGATGAGCGAATCATTGGGTGAATGAACACGCCCTACATCTTTCTTAAGTGCACAGACATGTGCACAAGATGAATTCGCCATGCCCTCCAGTTAAACAGGCCTGAGGGGTTTTCTGGCATGCACATTCCGAAGCATCTGCTTCTTACTCTTAAGTTTCCACGTAGCAAAATGTCGTAATTACTTAAAGAAATTAAATATTCCCATGCTGTCCCGTTTCATGTGTCTACTGGCACTGCATAATTTAGCCCGCTTCTACAGACCCGGAAAGCCCTTTCTAAGGCGAAAGCCTTGCATGTCTCACAATTACGAAAAACCGGCGTCCAGCGGCGTCTGCCGGCGGCGGCGTGTACACGAACGATACAAAGCGTTGCCGAACCTCACATACACATCGAATGATGCTAAGAGCAAAAAAATTCGCATGACATCATGTTGTGACGTCATGTGACGTTTGAATGTCGAGTAATTTCATGAATGCGACACAGGATTTGTGTTGCGACACAAATGAGCTAACAACACGGCGTTTGTGTTGTCTGGCCTCTTCTCTGGTGTCCGTGTTTGCACACCTACTTCCTTTTAATATTAATGAGTGCCTCGCGAGAACATAGTCTGTCGCATGTTCGTCGCGGATAACGACGAATGACGAACTTAGCATTGCCTAAGAGACCGTCGCATTTTTAGGGGCGAAGCTCCTTAAGGCGGCACCCGTTCGTCCCTCGTAGTTGTCGTAGTCGTAGTGCGTAACCAGTCGTAACGCTAGTACCAGATCTTGACCTCCAAGGTGGTGCCGGTGGGAGATTTTTCCTGTGCGTTGTTGAACAATAAAAAATTCGCAGCGTGCGCGTTAACTAAAAGCCGAATTCTTCTGTCTCTCATTACCCATTAGCAGCCATTGGCATGTTCCAGTAGGAAACGTTAGTAGAAGTAGAAGTGTAAGTGTTAGCTAAAAGCCGTAGCTGCCATTGTTTACCTCCAAGGTAGTGCCTGGTGAGATTTCTCCTGTGCGTGATTAAACAATAAAAATTTTGTTCAAAACACCGTTGATTGATGAAATAAACCAACGAAAGACGCCAGATGTTTTCTAAGAGCAAAACTAAAAGACGCCAGATGTTTCTAAAGCAAAACGAAAAGACGCCAGCTGCTTAACGAAAGACGCCAGATGTTTTCTAAAGCAATGGTTTTATAAACAATGAAAATTCACAGCGTACATGTAAAATTAAAGTGAGCTGCAAGTCGTCATAACTCATCGAACCTTTAGTATAAACGCGCCCGATCTCACGTCGGTGATGATGTACTGGGCAGAATTCACGGAAGATTCACGGTTTACCGATGAACCTCCGCAGCTTCGCCCACTCATCATCATTCACTCCGTGGATATGCTGTGATTTTTTTTTACTAAATGCAGGAGCGATGCCAGAACACATTGATGCCGCCATGATAATTACATATAAAGTTTGCAAACAGAGAAGCCGAACCATTTCCTCAACATAAAAGCCATCAGCTAACCACGTGTCCCGTTTTTCCACGAATCAATACCACTGAGTGACGTATAGGTGAAGAAAAAAAAGACAGATCGGGAAATACCAGGGCGACAATACACGGAATCTGCGCATCTCGTGTTTCTGGGGAAAATACAGTGGGAGTTCACAAGAATCCCTCCATTGGTCAGCACGAAAATCTACCCATCCGTGTATGTGTGTATATATATATATACAGAGCGTCGTCGTCAGAGGTACAACGCCAACTGAATAATTCATCGGTCCCCTCGTTTTTTTTTTCTTTGCGAAGGATATGAGTCAACGAAGGTTGACCACCGTCTAAATGAAGCCGTGCCCTTTGTGTCACGTCTGGACATGGTGCTAAGCGTTATCGTCGTCATTTTGATGCACAATCATAGGCTTGCGTACGGCTCAGCCGTACGCAAACGACAAAGCTCAGCCGACTCCCGGACGTGCCGGCCGGCCTGCTTGGCAACTAATGGACAGGTTCAGAGGACTTTTTTCTATGAAAATATTTTCAAATATTGGAATTCCTCTTAAAAGACTTCAGCCATTCGCATTCTTCATAGGATCAATCAATGTTATCATGCAGGCGGCGTTGAAATCTTCCTCACAAATTAGCACGCCTCCGCATGCCATCACTGAAATTTTTGCCTGAAGAGGTCAGGCCTGCGGTCGTTCCTCTACATGTACCATGCCTGCATTAAAAAAAAACGTGAATCATTCACCCTTTTTAGTGCGCTGCTGATCGATTTAATTTACAGAACGAAATAGTATCTCAGAATTCCCTTCCGAAAATTAGGCATCGCTTTAAATAGACGAAATATTCTCTCCTTCTGGGAGCCTGTATTGGGCTTTCGCCACAGGGACGTCTGCATGACCATCTCGATGCATGACCATCAATTGTTCAACTATATTTGAAAAATTAATTCAATTTATTGCCTTCGAATTAGTCATCCTTGTATTAAGCGCACGTCTTCCTTTTAGAAATAAACTTCGACGTATCTCGAAAGCTTGTTAGCCTACTTTAATTTTTCTTTACGATTTCCCTGTCGTCATGTCCTACACTTTCTTGTTTTGTGCCTACATCCATCTCCTCCGCCTAGCCTCTGGCTTTCTGCCGTTCTGTCGTAGTGGATACGCGCCATCGCAGCAAACAGGCAGCGTTGCAACAACAAAGCATCCTAAATCATCGGATATTCTCTATATCAGAAATTACGGAGATATATGAGTATGCTAGAGGTATGGCTAGATACAATTTGCATGTCCTTAAATGTAAATAAAAGCGCATTGTTGCTATTTCCAATCGTAGATCCCATCTCATTTTCAATATTATATAAACAAGAGCCTATTCCGCAGGCTGAGTCGCTCAAATATTTGGGAATCATTTATAATGGGACACTAAACTGGGCTCCACGCATAGAGAGTATCGTACCTAAGGCACAATGTGCCTTAGGCATATTACGTCGTCTAAGCAGCAGACGATATGGACTACGTGAGGACACTCTGGTGATGGTCTATAAAATGTACATGCGCCCAATATTAGAATTTGGGTGTGTCTTGTCTCGGGTGGCCCTGCGTACAAACTTAAGCCTCTGGTTATGCTGGAGCGAGAAGCCTTGCGATTGTGTCTGGGACTCCCTAGGTTTGTAGCAATCAACGTTCTGTATCAGGAAGCGCGCTTGCCAACATTGCCTTGTCGATTCCGAATCCTGACGGTGCAGACATTTTAAAAATTTTATAGCTTTCCGTTAAGACGATCTGAATATGCTTTTATAAATGATCCAGACTCCTTTTTTCTTGCTCATTGGCCACGTTTTCGTACACCACAGATTATTTTTGTTCAGAAGCAGCTAGACCGGATAAACGTGAAGATTCGAGATGTGCCTGCAGCAAATGTGTCCAGTCAGAATCTTAAGATAGAATTCGATGAGATTTTCCCCTCTAAGCCTAAGTTTCAATCATACAGGGTGTTAAATAGTCGGCTGCAAGATTATCTTACACACGCGAAAACAAAAAATATAGTAGCCACAGATGCTTCAGTAATTGACGAAAAGGTAGGCGTAGGTATTTACTCCCCTTCTCTTGGCTGGTCATTTCATTAAGACTGCCGGACTTCACCCCTGCGTTTGAAGCGGAACTCTCGGCAATTATACTGGCGCTGCGAAAACTAGATTTGAACGACCATTGCGCAATAATAATAACAGATTCCCTGTCAGTATGTACGTCTCTAACAACTTCATCAAAATCAATTGCCTTAAAAACGTTCCTTACGCTAGTTCCTCCACAGTTGAAACTTTTGAAATTATTATGGGTATCTGGCCATTGTGGATTAAAAATATATGAAATGGCCGACACACTAGCGAAAGCGGCATTGAACGGTCCAATAATTTCGGTCCTTCCTGTAGTAGCCAGCATAACTGCGATTAGGTATAGGAAATTTTCCCTTCGAGCAGACGCCATAGAATCAATAACTTCATGGACAGAATTTAGACATTTAAAATTTCCATGGAAAATCAAGTGGTGTCAAACTAGACAATTAGAAGTATTATTAACTAGATTACGATGCCGTGTACCCCTGTTGAATCTGTATGCACACAGGGCTGGTCTGGCGATATCTCCCCTCTGTCACTTTTGTTCGGAAATCGAATCAATAGAGCATTATTTTTTATCGTATCGCCGCTATATATTACAAAGAAAAAGACTTCTTGAAACTCCATGTGCTAAGCTGGGGATAATCTTAACAATAGACGCTATTCTCACCTTCGGTGCTTCGGATTTGGGTGTCAGCCACAGGAATGTTTTTGATGCTGTTAGTGTTTTCCTTCATGAAACAAAACGAATGCGTTTTTAAATTCCTAATTGCAAACATGTTCCAATAGTAGCAATGAATCAATAAGAAAAAATCAATAAAAAGAATAAGACGTTCGGTAACACATTAATTTCATTATTCTAATTTCTAGGTAGGATGAAACGTCTGGGCTGAATGTACAAATAATTATTGCACTCGTTCTTTTTTATGTTTGCTTGCCTTTTGTGTGTAATGATTAGCTGTAACTTTAAAAATTCATATTGTAGCGAAGCGTTGGAAGCCTGTAATGGGTCGCCCTCTCGAGCGCTTACTAGTGGGTCGTCCTCTTCCGCTCTTCGCGGACGGCACGCTCCTCGCGCTCAGAGTCGGCACCCCGCCTTGACTGTCGCAGTCGTTTATCGTCGCCGAGTGCCCGCTAATAAACGTCTTTATAATTTGGTGGAGGGTGCTGGGCTTTCACAACAACTTCGGCCCTCATTCGATGCCCCTGGCTCTTCGATCCCGTACCCTGCCGCCTACGATGCCTCAAGACGCCTCCCAGCAAACGGCCCCGCCTACACCGACCTCATGCCCAGGTGTGCCTCGTATCCGCGACCCTCCGGTCTTCACTGGCGCAGATGGCACCGACGTGGAGGACTGGCTCTCGATTTACGAGCGCGTGAGTGTCCCCAATAAATGGGACGAGGCAGGAAAACTGACTAACCTCGTTTTCTACGTCGCGGGTGTGGCGGGCTTGTGGTACAACAACCACGCATCAGATTTTACAACGTGGTCCGACTTCAAGACCGCCATTATCAATGTGTTTGGCCGCCCTGCCGTTCGTAAGCTGCAGGCCGAACAGCGCTTACGTGAACGCGCTCAGCAGGCCGGTGAATCATTCACCAGTTACATTGGAGACGTCCTCGATTTCTGTAAGAAAGCCGACGCCACCATGTCCGAATCTGACAAGATCCGGCACATCATGAAAGGCATCGACGACGACGCCTTCACCATGCTGCTCGCCAAGAACCCCAGCACAGTGGCTGAGGTCATAACGCTCTGCCAAAGCTATGAGGAGCTGCGCCGGCAGCGATCGATGACCCGTCGCTCTCCATCGCGCGACGCCGAGCTCGCTGGCTTGTCGACCATATCCGACCACTCCGCGTTGCTCGCAGAGATGAAGACATTCGTGCGCGAGGAAATCGCGCGCCAATTCTCTCTGCTGGACTTTGCTCGCCCGCAGTACGTTCAACAGCCGTCGACCACACTTCTGCCTCCGCTCCGCCGAGCAATTGAGCAAGAAATCGCAGAGCTCATGCCCGAGTACCACCAGCACCATACGGCTCCTGCACCCTTGAGTTACGCCCAAGTGGTCGCAAGAACGCCCCCAGCAATCCCTACGGCTGCCCCACACATTGACGCCGAAGCCTCCGCTCGACCTCATTCTTTCGAAGCGGATGTACCGGTAACCTGCGCCGACGTCACGCACAGGCCACGACTGCAGCCCACCGTCCAGTCCTTTCAGTTGCCGCCCCGTCAATCCCGTCCTGCACCATGGGCGGGCCCTGCCCCAGCGAACCGATGACGCACACCTGACAACCGCCACATATGCTTTGCATGCGGTTACGCCGGCCACGTGGCGCGCTATTGCAATCGCGTGCAGCCGCCTAGAGTTGCGTCGCCTGCCACCAGCCCGGCGAACCGCCCATATTACGACCCACCTACGCCTCTGTCGCCGACGTCTCGCCCCGCTCCATCTACCCGCCGTTCACCGTCACCACGACGCCGCTCGCTGTCACCGATCCGTCCACGTCTGGTCCCACGAGACCAGGAAAACTAGTCGTCGCAGTCCACGAGGCAAGGGCTGCGATGCTGTCGAACTGCGAAAGCCCTCAGCGAAGCCCATCGAACGTGATAGACGTGTTTGTGGACGGTGTTCGTGCATCTGCCCTTATCGACACTGGAGCCGCCGTATCCGTTATGGACGCAAAGCTTAGCCGAATACTGCGAAAAGTGACGACGCCACTTTCCGGGCTCTCCCTCCGTACAGCCAGCGCTCAAAGCATTCACCCTACAGCGGTATGCACAGCCCGCGTCATGATTAAGGACGCTATGTACGCCGTCGAATTGATCGTAATTCCTGCATGCTCTCACGACGTCATCCTCGGATGGGATTTTCTCTCCCGCCACGACGCCGTAATTCATTGCGCACCCGCCGAAATAGAGCTCTCACCATTCTCTAATTTGACGCCGGCAGACGGTCCATCGGCTGCGAGCAAGGTACTCGTCAAAGACGACATAAAAGTGCCTGCAAACTCGTCAACGGCGGTGTCAGTCTACTGCGCCAGCCTATCCGACACCGTTGCACTCCTCTCGCCATATGACCGTGTTTGCACGAGGAAAGGCTTGCTGGTGCCTTTCGCGACCGTTCAAGTGACCCAGGGCAGCACCTCTATTTTTGTAATCAACCCCTCCCCGTACAGTGTTACGTTGGTGCGAGGGGAATGTCTGGGCAGCGTAGAACCCCTCGAAGACGCACAAGTTATGGACGAGCCCGATGATTCGCACGGCCGAAGTTCGAGTACGCTCAGTGCTGTTTCGACATCTGGTTCATTACACGCTGACGTATTTGGTTCCTCCATAGCTGACAACCTTACGCAGGTCCAGCGTTCCCAGCTTTTGGACCTGTTGGAAGAATTTCGCCCTTCTTTCGATGTCGCTCAAAGTTCTCTCGGCCGCACGTCGGCCGTTACGCATGGCATCGACACTGGCGACCACCTGCCACTGCGGCAACGTCCATATCGTGTATCTCCCGCCGAACGCCGTGTAATCACCAAGCAAGTCGACGACATGCTTCGACGTGATGTCATTCGACCCTCTAACAGCCCCTGGGCGTCTCCTGTCGTTCTTGTTGCGAAGAAGGACGGTTCTGTGCGGTTCTGTGTGGACTACAGACGACTCAACAAGATCACTCGTAAGGACGTGTATCCACTGCCGCGAATAGACGACGCGATTGACAGCCTGCAAGGCGCCGAATTCTTTTCATCTCTCGATTTGCGCTCAGGGTACTGGCAAGTACCTATGGCTGATGACGCTCGATCGAAGACCGCCTTTGTCACGCCCGACGGCCTGTACGAATTTAACGTCATGCCGTTTGGGCTGTGTAATGCGCCCGCCACCTTTGAGCGCATGATGGATACCGTTCTGCGTAACCTGAAATGGCACACGTGCTTGTGCTACCTCGACGACGTCGTCGTGTTTGCTCCGGACTTCTCCACGCATCTTCAACGCCTACGGCATGTTTTGATGCGTTTGAGCGACGCCGGTCTGCAACTGAATCTAAAGAAGTGCCGATTTGCAGCACGGCAGCTGACAATCCTCGGCTACGTCGTGTCCAAGGACGGAATTCTTCCTGATCCCGCCAAGCTTCGGGCCGTGACTGAGTTCCCCAAACCTACGTCCGTCAAAGAACTGCGCAGTTTCGTAGGACTGTGTTCCTACTTTCGGCGCTTCATTCGAAATTTCGCGACTATCATATCGCCACTGACGAAGCTTCTCGGAAGTAACGGGCCCCTCCATTCGTGGTCGTCGGAGTGCGACGACGCTTTCGCAAAGCTCCGTCGTTTGTTGACGTCGCCTCCCATACTACGCCACTACGACCCTGCGGCCCCTACAGAGGTACACACAGACGCTAGCGGTGTTGGCCTTGGCGCTGTCCTTGCGCAGCGCAAACCAGGGTTCCCTGAATATGTCGTGGCATATGCAAGTCGTACGCTTACTAAGGCCGAGACCAATTACACCGTCACCGAAAAGGAATGCCTGGCGATCATCTGGGCCCTTACGAAATTCCGACCTTATTTGTATGGTCGCCCATTTGATGTCATCACCGACCATCATGCACTATGCTGGTTGTCGTCATTGAAGGATCCCTCAGGCCGCCTCGCCCGCTGGGCACTTCGCCTACAGGACTACGATATCCGCGTGCTGTACCGCAACGGACGCCAGCATGCTGACGCCGACGCACTCTCGCGCTCCCCCTTGCCTGACAATACTTCCAGCTCAGTGTCTCACAATGCCGTTTCGTCTATCGACATTCAAACCATCGCCACTGAACAGCGCAAGGATCACTGGATTGCCTCACTGATAGCCTTGCTGAGTGATCCATCGGCGACACCATCCACTCGCGCATTGCGTCGTCAAGCGCACCATTTCGCCGTTCGCGACGACCTCCTCCACCGACGCAATTACGGCGACGGCCGCCAGTGGCTACTCGTAATACCCCGCAGTCTGCGTTCTGACATATGCGAGTCGTTCCACTCTGACCCGCAGTGTGCACACTCTGGGGTATCGAAAACCTACCACCGCATTCGCCAACGGTTCTTTTGGAGAGGGATGTACCGCTACGTGCAGAAGTTCGTACGCTCCTGCATCGATTGTCAGCGCCGCAAAACTTCAACGCACCTGTCGCCGGCAGGTCTGCAACCTCTACCTTGCCCTGACCGGCCGTTTGGGCGCGTTGGCATCGATTTGTATGGACCACTTCCTCTAACGTCGGCTGGTAACCGCTGGGCCATCGTCGCTGTTGACCACCGTACGCGATACGCCGAAACTGCCGCCCTCCCAGCGGCTACAGCGCGCGATGTTGCCTCCTTCCTGCTGCACCAATTCATGCTGCGCCACGGTCCACCCCAGGAGCTCCTCAGCGATCGAGGTCGTGTCTTCTTGTCCGAAGTCGTCGAAGCCATTCTCAAAGAGTGCAACGTTGTTCACCGGAAAACTACTGCTTACCACCCGCAGACGAATGGCCTCACCGAACGCTTTAACCGCACGCTCGGCGACATGCTCTCGATGTACGTCGCCGCCGATCACACAAATTGGGATGCCATTCTGCCTTTTGTCACCTACGCCTATAATACCGCCCCGCAGAGCACTACTGGTTTCTCGCCCTTTTTCTTATTGTACGGCAGGCACCCGTCGCACACAATCGACACAATCCTTCCCTACAAGCCGGACCCGTCTGAGTGTGCGCCTATTTCTGCCACAGCAAGACTCGCTGAGGAGTGTCGGGAGCTTGCCAAGACATTTACTACGAATGATCAAGAGCGGCAGAAGAGCATTCGCGGTGACACCACCACTTCTGCGCCCACGTTCCTCCCTGGAGCACTCGTATGGCTCTCGGTCCCTACCACTGCACCTGGCCTCTCTTCAAAACTACTGCCGAAATACGACGGCCCTTACCGTGTCGTCGAACGCACGTCCCCGGTCAACTACGTGATCGAACCCCTTGAACCATCTTCGGACATGCGCCGTCGAGGGCGCGACATTGTCAACGTGGAGCGCCTGAAACCCTACCATGACCCGCTCATAGTGACAAGCAGTTCGGTCGCCAGGCGGCTCCCTTTTCGTACCCGGGGTAATTGTAGCGAAGCGTTGGAAGCCTGTAATGGGTCGCCCTCTCGAGCGCTTACTAGTGGGTCGTCCTCTTCCGCTCTTCGCGGACGGCACGCTCCTCGCGCTCAGAGTCGGCACCCCGCCTTGACTGTCGCAGTCGTTTATCGTCGCCGAGTGCCCGCTAATAAACGTCTTTATAATATAAACAATTCTTGGCCAATCCCCCAGTGTGGGTATGAGCCATGTGTAGAGGCACATCATCATCATCATATTCTTCTTCTTCTTCTTCTTCTTCTTCTTCTTCTTCTTCTTCTTCTTCTTCTTCTTCTTCTTCTTCTTCTTCTTCTTCGGCGCACACGACGGCTTCCGTGAGTTCGTCTTTGACGGTGCACCAGGTTGACCAGCTGGGCTCGTCACGCCCATACAGCGGAGATGTGGTGGACCAGAGGCGATGCATTTCAATTCTATACTGGCTGCCTTCCCTGCATTTTTTCTTTCCTTGTTCAACTGTTCCACAATAATCAGTGACGAACTATTTTTTTCACCAGCATTTTACGCGTTCGTCACGTAAGTGCTCTTCCGGTAAGCGAAGACTTCGTTATATCTTAACAGAATCGTCCCAATATCGCTCTGATATTATAGGACCGTACATGTCATACCTACGCCGTTCTAGAAACGGCTTGGCGGTTACCGGAGGCTACTCGAACACACGTTGGCACATTACAATCAAGGCCTCCACTGTCCCCGCGAGTACCGAGGGCCAACAACAAGTGGGCGTCCACGCCAACGTTCGTACTACGTGCATATCTGCATGCCCTGTGCATCTCTCTCTTTCGCCCTAATCAAGCTTCAACACCATGGAAATCGGTGCTTTCGACTCTAATAAGCAAATTCAGAAACCTGAATTTGCCAGGAGTTCACATTCAAGGCCTTCTCGATACCTTACGACAGCCAGGAGTCCAGACGCATCAATATTCAGCAGGTATATATCGTCCCAATAATCTATGACAAGCACCAAGATCATGGTCGAGTGGCTAAGACACTTGGTTCATGGTAGTGGGACACCCGTGGATTCTAACCTAGAATCGCAGGGTGGAATTGTGGGAGTAGAGCTCGTGTTGGCCTGCTGCGTCAGGTCAGGGCCGCAACCCGGCCCGGCTGTGTCGGGCTCCTCACCTCAGAGCCGGCAGTCGGGTTTGCGGGGCGCCTTCGCAGCTGCGGTGGGTAAGCTCGGAGGAGCTGTGAGGGGTTGACCCCCGTAGCTGGAAGGCGATTGGAAGGAGGGGGTTACCCACAATTTTGTCATATATATATTTTTTTTCTTTTTCGCTATATCCCTAACTTCTTGGTTTTAGTGCAAGGGCCTAAAACCTTTGCAATACTTTGAAGTTTAGTATTATTACCATCGTCAAAGTGCAGTGTTCCTCATCATTATCGTCACCATCACTCAAAGCCCGGCCACTGTAGGTGTATCAGTAGGTGTATCCGAGGCACTTGTTGGAAGGTTATCATCATAATCGTGATCGTCGTCGTGATCGTCGTCGTCACGCGATCTCAGTACTGGGCATGAGCCATGTTCTGACGTCCTCAACAGCAACAGGAACAGTACCACCCGGTACTATAGGATTAGTACAGGCTGCTCACTTGTTCTCCTGCTCTAATACAAATCGGTGACGCTTGACGTTCGGTACTTTGTCATCTAAGGCCCGGGAAGTCGGCGCTCCGCCGCCATGGATTTGGACTCCGACAAAGGTGCAATATCGACTTTATTGATCTCCCCGAGTTCTGTTTCTCCGAATGGAAAGTGTGGTTTTTCTGCCCACGCCAAAGCCTACTTCCGTAAGAATTATGTCATGCCAGAGATGGCCAGGCGCGAGTACGTCATGGGTTCGTCCAGAACATCCGTCGCAATTCTGGTGCGTGACATTGGCCACGATCGAAGTGACATTCAGCTGCTCCTGTCATCCGACAGGCTTGGTGACGGAAAGAATGTCAAGGTACTGCTTCGTTGAGAGACACGACTTATAGTCACTGTATCTCGTGGCGTTCCTCGTCTCAGAATATTGCTCCCGCGTCATTCTTACCATTGGTATTACGTGAGAAGTAGCCGTCGTCATCACGTGTGACTAAAGTGTATTTTAGTGGCTAAATGCATCAGGGCAATAAGGTGTTAATTTGGGCTGGTTGGTGCATACTAGATGAATTGAGTAACAGCGCAAGGAACGGGACTGCGATAAGTTGTTAGCTTGGACGGACTGGTGCATACTGTCTCAGACTCTCAGTCTGTTTGTCCCGTTCCTTGAACTGTTACGCAATTCTAGTATCCTGGCAGTTGCTACACTAGCGAAAACAAGTACACTTGTCGAAACATTGGTTCCAGCGACACTTCCTCTTAAACGATTTCTCATCAACTAAACGTATTTTACGCTAACTGAATATAACAGCACAGAAAGACAACGTATTCTTCGGTGGTCATCTGTACGTGTTACTGAATAGCGTTATTCCGCTAGCGTAGACATTCATGCATCGAACACGTTACTCCGCTGAGGCCGTGCTCGCAATTTTTTTCGTTCTTAAATGCACCTAGAAATTGATTTGCCATCTTCGCTAATTACGTGTTCAGTATCAGCTCTGAATTAAAGTTTTCCTCACGAAATCGCGAGTGACCTTTGTGAATGCCGCCCCTGATATGCAAGCGCGCCTTTCCGTTTGTTTACCTGTTATAGCCGTGCGGGACGTCCCACTTGCGGATCTATGATGTAAACAGGGGGCGAGTGTCCTCAATGAGATTCAGCTGCAGCAATAACGTCGCGTGCGCCGTCCAATTTGTCAGACGGCAGCGCAGCTGTCTCCTCCCTCCCCGCTGTCCTAGACGGGGAATAGGTTACATACACGAAGTGCGTGGCACTCCTCGGCAGCGCCTATACGACGCCTGTTGACAGTGCGTATGACGTCATGGCTCTCCTGGACAGTGCCTACGATCGCTGTTCAGATGGTGACGTTGCCGTTAATAAACGGAGACAAATGTGTATTTTTTGTGAATCAACTAACTCAAGCAAGTGGCAAAGTCGTGTTTTATTATTTCTCGTCTCCTTGTTTGTGCTGTATTTCGGTACAGTTATGCTTGTTATTCTGTGTACTGAACATTAGTTCACTATGCTTGGGCTTCTTGTTCGGGTAGAGGTAAATAAAACAAACTTATTTTATAATCGCGATATCGTTTCGAGAGTGCAACGATAACAGGTAATGTGCTACGAAAAGACAAAAAAAAAATCGGGTCGCAGAAAAAGCAAAAATTGTCTGCAGATGTCTCAGATCCTCAGATGTCTCAGAATCTATCGTGTACTCTATTGCACTGTGAGCATCTCCACTATCTTTAAAGAAGAGTGCTAGACATTAGAACTTACTCGCTTATGCAAGAACTCCGTATCTAGACTGTTAATATACTGTTCATATAATAATATCTGGGGTTTAACGTCCCAAATATACTGTTCAGAGACACACGTTGTTTTTAATTGGCCTATTCGTTTCTCGTCATTGTATTCTTGTTTCTCGTGTTCATGTTGTCTTCAAGCACGCACATGTGAACTGCGGTGAACTGCTCTGTATATTTTTGACTTTGACCACACAAAAATTTATGTACGTACGCAATCGTATGTGCGCATAATGGTATTAGTTATTCTTTTCTACGTTTTCTCCCTAATTCTGTTAGTTATTTTTTTTCGTTATCCTTGCATGGCTTGCGCTAATGGAGCCTATAATCCAATATTTCACGCCTAAATGAAAATAAAAAAGGTAATGATGTTCATTATTATAATGACAGCCATGATGACGATGATGATGATGCCTACATGTTTAATGGACGCAAGCCACAATTGGAATTCTATACTATACTGTGGTGACACTGTTTGTATACACTGTTTCTTTTTCGAGACGTACAGTACGGTTCACTGTTAAAGGGAACACTCCAATGAGCACCTTTCATTTTGCTGGCCCTCTAACAGCAAGTGGACAGTGAAACATTGTTCATGCACTGCACGAGTCTGTCAAAACGAGGCAGAACTGTCAACCACCAGTAGTTTTATGGAAATCTAAGCCACTATGTTTTTGCAAGAGAGCGATATTCAAACATGCCCAGCACGCAAGTGTTCCCTTTAACAGTGGACCCGTCTGTACGTGCATCTACGCCAGATGATCTGTGTTTAGTGTCATCCTTGTTCTCGTCCTATTCCTCCTGACCGGTGCAAATGCGCATCCACACTTTTTTTTTTCATAAAGCGTAGTCCCAGAATAGACACGTGGTTAGTAGCACGTGTCCCACGTCTTCTCTCTCTCTCTCTCTTTTGCAAACATGAGCCTGCAGAATAAACGCATTAGGGAGTGAGCTTTCCTAGTTGACAATCTGGAACGGAGTGCCGCAGTATACTGCCTTGGTTACTTTGTAGGTACGTGTTACTGTAATTAAGCAGTCGACTCGTTTGTAAGCAGTACAAGTCAGTCGTTGACCGAAGCCTCGCAACTCTCGACATTTTTTTTTACCTGTTCGCTTATTTTTTTTACAAAAATTTGAAGATTTCACGAAGCCCAATCTGAGCTGGAAGGCCAAACGAAAAGAAATCCTCAAATATTCGGATTACAAACGTAAAGAAAGATGGAAATGGAAAACGGCTGTACAAACACTTCCGTGCGAGTATTGTACACAATAGCTCTTCGTTTACAAAATACCGCAGAGTTCGCAAGCAAGACATTGCACTCTTTATTTTTATTCTTTCCGGTGAGGACCCACAACGCCATATAGGAATCATTTCGGGGGACGTAACTCGGTATAATACACATCAATAAATCTGAGGCTCACAAATGTCACCGGTAACAAATTTCCTTCCTTAATCATCCTCGAAAGCAAAAATGAAAAGAAACAGACTTGCCCTGGGAGGCACATCCCTAATATCTAAAGCGCTGTCCTTTCGAGTAGATATGCCACGAGGCAGTTTCTGGCACGACAAGGCTGAAATTCTACTTTGTTTAGAAGAAATTATATACAAGAGATATAAACAAAGATTTTATACAATAGCTATAAATGAAGATTTTATGCAAGAGCTATAAACGAAGATTTATACAAGAGCTAGCTATAAACGAAGATAAATGAGGAACCGACACTAACTCTTCCTTCATATTCGTGGCGTTATCGTATCGGATGTACCGCCACAGACCTAACCTTGACGCATTAGATCGTTATTGTGTTAAGACTGATTCGTCACAACTGGGTTCACGACAGAAAGTGCTCATATATTTTTGTTTAATTTTCTATAACATACCAAGTCACAACACCGACAAATTAAAAGCAAGAATTACAAAAGAAACAATCTTATATCTACTGTAGGCGTAATTACATATGCCTCGCGACATCCGATTCCATCCTGTGCGATTGACGCTCAAGTCGCTGGTAGAGGCCAAATACTGACGCAAGAAAGGCCAATTGAAGTTATATCAGCCTGTTAATTTGGTTTCAGCTGAACTATGGCATAGACGACCCCAATGGTTATCGTCAGTTCTTTTCATTCTTTTTTTTTTTAGCCCATTCACACCACATTTAATCCTGAGCAGTGCAAGTTTCTAAGTCGGAGATTCGAGCAGAAGAGTGCAGGACCCGGCATACTACCTGCATTCCGCGCCATCGTTCGGAGTAATCGAGCTAGGGGGTAAATTAATGAAATGGAGCAAATGGAGCAACTGAAAAACCGATAAAGGGGCCATGTATCCCTAATCTAGGCAAGCCCCTTAATTCCCGACGGGCGCGATTCCTTTAATTAAGGCGCAGGGTATTATACGCCATGACAAAGGACATCATAGTATAGCGAGAGCAAGGCAATCAGCCCGGTCGCTCACAATCACAGCCGCAAGTGAAGCGCTATCCACATACAAAGTGGGTTAATACTACCGAGCGTTTTTCGCTGCGGTGGTGAGGTATAGTGCGCGCAGTGCGGGTTAGTGCTGGGTTCGATTTCCAGTGCCGTCGCGGAAATGCACCGTAGCCTCTCCTCTTCGTTCTTGCCTACCTCTCACTCCCCTTCCCCACTTTATCCGTTCCCCCACGATGACGCCGTGCCGCGCTCTCTTATGGTTTGCAGAAATTAGCGTCTTTCCTAAGCTCAAATCACCATCTTTGGGAGTGCTAGTAGGATATATAACTTTCGGGAAATGTGCCATCCTACGAATCTGACGTTGATTGATGACTGTGTCGGACCACGGACATATGTCGCTGAGGCACTTCACTCTCAACATAGAGCTTCGTGAGTTAGGCTCCTGGATTCGTATTTAGCCACCTTCATTTTAACCGTCGCCCCAAAAAGGTATGGAGTCAGAAGTTCAATATTAATCGTACTCTTTATTTCCCCCTCTCTCTCTCTCTCTCTCTCTCTCTCTCTCTCGACGTGTATTGGCACAACGCAAACGCCGTAGCAAAGCGAGTGATACACGGTACGCGCATCTACAGCTCCCGCCGCAGATGTTCGGAGGCACGTGACGCACGCGGTCCATAGGAAAAGCGTCTCTCAAAACAGATGCGCGAGCGACATGCCGGCCTTGTGTACGAGGTCACGTCGTCTGCCGGGGCACTCGGCGCAGTGCATTGCGCTTGAGGGCAACCGCTCGCTGCAACAGTGCGATTTCAATGATGATCCTAACAACATACCAGCTCACAGGGACTGGCCAAGAATAGATCGGATATAGATATAATTTATAGTCAGCGCCGTCTGTACCTGCCCTCGTCGTCATCTGCAACTAAATTTACTCGCAAAGGCTTACAGGGGCTATGCAAAACTTTTTTTAGCATAGTCAGGAA